>NC_056628.2:60018064-60318064 GCF_002870075.4 Lactuca sativa
AGTGTGGGGTTGCCTTGCTAAGGTTCAAGTACCTCTTCCTAAGAGGACTAAACTTGGACCAAAAACCATAGATTGCATCTATCTTGGCCCTGCCATGAATAGTGCAGCATACAGGTTTCTTGTGTATAAATCACATGTTGATGAGATCCATAACCAAACCATCATGGAATCAGCAGAGGCTGAATTCTTTGAAAATACTTTTCCTTTTAAGGATAAAGGAAAAGAGGTTACCTACTCTAGGAAAAGACCTCTAGATGATGGACTGAATGATACGATTCCAGACAAAAGTTTACAATCAAATGAAGAGAATTCTTCAAAGGTTCAAGAAGACAACTTAGAACCTAGAAGAAGCAAACGGGGCAAAATAGCCAAAGATTTTGGACCTGATTACATGACCTATGTAGTGAATAAGGAACCACAAACATATAAGGAAGCTATGGACTCCTCTGAAGCTCCTTACTGGAAAGAGGCAATCAAAAGTGAGATTGACTCCATTGTGCAAAATAACACTTGGAAATTGGTGGATTTGCCACATGGGCAAAAAACCAATTGGGCACAAATGGATATTCAAGAAGAAGTTTAGACCTGATGGTACCATAGAGAAGTACAAAGCTCGTTTAGTAGCTAAAGGGTATCGTCAAAAAGAGGGTCAAGACTTCTTTGACACCTATTCACCTGTTACAAGAATTACATCAATTCGCACATTAGTAGCAATTGCATCCATTCATAATTTGGAAATACACCAAATGGATGTGAAAACTGCCTTCTTGTATGGTGAACTAGATGAAGAGATATATATGAATCAACCTGAAGGGTTTGTGGTTAAAGGTCAAGAAAACAAAGTCTGTAAGTTAGTTAGATCACTTTATGGACTAAAACAGGCTCCAAAGCAATGGCACGAGAAGTTTGACAACACATTACTCTCTAATGGATTTAGAATAAATGAATGTGATAAATGTGTTTATGTCAAACAATACAAGAATGCTTATGTCATCATATGCTTGTATGTGGATGATATGCTTATAATGGGTACTAATCTGGATGTGATCAATCAAACCAAGAAAATGCTACACTCCTCTTTTTCCATGAAAGACTTGGGAGTAGTAGATGTGATCCTTGGTGTAAGAGTTCAAAGAAGACCAGATGGATATACTCTTACTCAGTCCCATTATATTGAAAGTGTACTCAAGAAGTTTGGACACTATGATGACAAGCCGGTTGTCACCCCATTTGATGCTTCTAGTCATCTAAAGAAGAATAAAGGTGATACTGTAGCTCAGTTAGAATATACTCAAGTTCTCGGCAGCTTGATGTATATTATGAATTGTACTAGACCGGACTTGGCTTATAGTGTAAGTAGATTGAGTCGTTACTCCCACAATCCTGGGAAAGATCATTGGTATGCATTAGTAAGAGTGCTTAGATATTTAAAGCATACAATGAACTATGGACTGCATTACACGAAATATCCTCCTGTTCTTGAAGGGTATTGTGATGCAAATTGGATTTCCAATACTTCTGAGGCAAAATCCACAAGTGGATATGTGTTCACTCTTGGTGGAGCTGCTATCTCTTGGAAATCATCTAAGCAAACTGTGAATACTCGTTCTACAATGGAAGCAGAGTTTGTTGCTTTAGATAAAGCTGCTGAAGAAGCTGAATGGCTTAAAAGCTTCCTAGAAGGTATTCCTCTGTGGCCTCAACCTGTTACTGCCATTGGCATACATTGTGATAGTATGGCTGCTCTTACTAGAGCACAAAGTCAAATATACAATGGCAAGTCGAGACACATTAGGCGCAGACATATTACAATACGAGACTTGCTGAAGAATGGAATCATTTCCATTAGTTACATAAAGTCAAAGGAAAATATAGCTGATCCCTTGACAAAAGGCCTGAGTAGAGAGCAAGTTCTCTTCACATCGAGGGGAATGGGCTTAAAGCCAACACAATGAGTCACCACCTTGCGGAAACCTAACCTAGCAACATTGGAGATCCCATGGTCTAGGTTCAATAGGACAACTAGTTGGGGAAGACTCAAAGAAGCACTAACACAAAGGTATGCTCACTCCCATGATATTTGTTTTGTGTTTTTCCGTTGATGTTATAGGGATGAATGCTTTATTCTTAATAATGCTGATAGCTTCTACAGTGGAATAAGTACGGATTATTCCAGATTAGCATTACCTATGTGAGATGGATGTGAGGTCGCATCTTTGGGAGCTGATATGGCTAAAGTTCTCTAAAAGTCTCATGAAGAAAGGATCGTTCATGACCGAAATGAACACAACGGTAAGAAATGATCTATGCTTAGATATGATATGTGTGATACTTCTTGTTTTTTATTCTACTATAAAAAGTGGTTAGTTCAAGACTCTAGTTCACTACCCACAAAGTAGATCCAAGTAGTACTCACTATGAAAGGTTCAAGTTTTACAACACCTATTCAGATGCATGTCATATCTTACTTCCCTTATTTGAATATCAAAGTTCACTTATTTTCTATTCAAATGTGGGGTATTATTGGAGTTTGAATAGAAAATGTGGGGTATTGTTGGAACTTTGACTACAAAAATACAATGTGGGACTTATCCCACATTGGTGGAAGAGAAAACCTTCTCCCACCTTATATGTCTAGTCCTACTCATTTAACTAAATGGGTCAAGTAAGGGGTTAAGCATATTGGGCTTGGGTTGTGGTGTTGGATTAGCCTAATTGGATTGAAAATGGGCTAATATCAAGAGAATATTTAATGGTCAAAAGATGGGCCTTGGGCCTTGGGGCTCTTGGGGTCTTCCTGATTAATTAGATAATTTTTAATTACGAAATTAATTTTTATTTTTTTATTATTAAATTCGTAATTATTGAATGACAGGTTTTTAACAGTTATTTTCGGTTTTGACAGTTTCCAACTGTCATAACTAATACCTATAAATACCTGTTTCATTCATCTGAAAGGGGTTGAAAACATCATCATTCACACCACAGAATTCTCTTTAAAAATTCGTTCTTCCAAAGATGAAGGGAACATAGGAATTTCGTCAGAATCAAGAGAAGTTCTTGATTGATTGTTGTATCCTCTAGACAGATCCCCACCAGGGAAATTTCTGTCTTAGGACACTGCAATTTGCAGGCCTCAATCTACATAATTTCGTTTTTGTGTTTCTGTTGTAAGCATAAACCATCAAGTATGTTTTCTGCAAACTGATTCTTGTATATTTCTTACATATATTTCAATTTCGTTTGTTTTATTTCTGTTAATCTTGTTGATTGTATACTTCTGTCATAACAATCTAAGACAGAAATTAAAAAGTGGAAGAATGGATCAACAATCCATCATCAAAACACATGTGGAAAAGCCTGAGAAATTCAAAGGCTCAGATTTTCGAAGATGGCAACAGAAGATGTTGTTTTATCTAACAACTCTTCATGTTTCCAATGTTCTCACTGATGATTCTCCCTCTCCTCCTATTGGTACAACCACTGCAGAAGGAACAACACCACCCAGTGAAGCCCAAATGGCAGAACATCAAAGGGCTGTGGAAACCTGGAACACAAATGAATATAATTGCAGAAATTATATTCTAAATGCCCTGGATGATTCTCTCTATGATATCTACTCTACCATGACTACTGCAAGAGAGATATGGGAATCACTGGAAAAGAAATACAAAACAGAAGTGGCATGTTCCAAGAAATTCGTGATTGGAAAGTTCATGAATTTCAAGATGGTGGATACCAAATCTGTCCTCAAACAAGTGGAGGAAATTCAAGTCATTGCACATGATCTTGAAGTTGAAGGTATGGGTATAAACTCTAATTTTCTTGTTGGTTCAATCATTGAAAAACTTCCTCCTTCTTGGAAGAATTTCAAATTATATCTTAAGCACTTAACTGATGACATAAGTTTTGAGCAACTTGTGTTGAGAATTCGTGTGGAAGAAGATAACAGATTGAATGAGAAGGCAGATGCAAATTCCTTGGAACCAAGTGCAAACTTTGTTGGAGAAGCAAGTACTTCAAGGACAAAGCACAACAACAAGAAAGGGAAGCAAGGCTCCAAAAACTCTTCCAAAGATGGCAAAAATCATGGCCCTAACAAGAAGAATTTCAAGAAGAATTCTGGTCCATGCTATGTTTGTGGCAAAATTGGACACAAGGCCAAAGATTGCAGATTCAGGAGGGGTCAAGGAGGAAACAATGGAGGAAATAATCGAGGGAACAATGGAGGAAACAATGGAAACAATGGTGGCAATTCTGGTGGAGGAAATTCTGGTCAAGCCAACATGGTTGAATCACCAAATCAATTTGTTGCTGTGATTCAAACCAACATGGTTAGCAATTGTGTGGATTGGTGGATTGATACTGGAGCCACAAGGCACATTTGCAACTCCCGAACCATGTTTTCTACATACCAGAAAGTCTCGGATTCTGAACCAATGTTTATGGGGAATGGCTCTACTGCAAAAGTTGAAGGAAAGGGAAAAGTGAAACTACAATTGACTTCTGAAAAAGAACTTGTTTTATGTGATGTCTTGCATGTTCCTGAAATTACTAAGAATTTGATTTCTGGTCCTATTCTTAGTAACAAAGGTTTCAAACTTGTATTTGAATCTGATAAATTTGTTCTCACCAAGGGTGGGATGTATGTTGGAAAGGGATACCTTAGTGAGGGTCTCTTCAAAGTCAGTGTATTACCTTTGTACTATGGTGTTGAAACACCAAACAATGATGTAACCAATATTAATGCTAATGCAATAATGGGCACTACTAGCCCCTCTTCTATGTATATGCATGATCCTTCAATTTTGTGGCATTCTCGTTTGGGACATGTTAATTTTCGTTCTATTCAAAGAATGGCAAAACTTAGCATGTTACCAAAATGTTCATTAGATAAAAATATAAAATGTGAGGTTTGTGTAGAATCAAAATTTACACAACATCCTCATAAATCGGTTGAAAAATCTAATGAAATACTTGGCTTAATCCACTCTGATTTATGTGATTTTAGAGCAACACCTACAAGAGGAGGAAAGAATTATTATATATCCTTTATTGATGATTGCAGTAAGTATTGTTATATTTATTTGTTAAATACCAAAGATGAAGCCTTGAATTATTTTAAGAATTACAAGGCTGAAGTTGAAAATCAACTTGACAAAAAGATCAAAATTCTAAGGTCTGATCGAGGAGGAGAATATGAATCCAAAGACTTTGCTGAATTTTGTTCTTTAAACGGTATTATACATCAAACAACTGCTCCATATACTCCTCAACAAAATGGAGTGGCAGAAAGAAAGAATAGAACATTGAAAAACATGATTAATTCAATGTTAATTACTTCTGGAGCACCACATAATCTGTGGGGAGAAGCATGTCTTGCAGCAAATACAATACTTAATAGAATTCCTCATAAAAAGAGTGATAAATCACCATATCATCTATGGAAAGGGAGGTTACCCTCTTATAAAAGGATGAAAGTGTGGGGTTGCCTTGCTAAGGTTCAAGTACCTCTTCCTAAGAGGACTAAACTTGGACCAAAAACCATAGATTGCATCTATCTTGGCCCTGCCATGAATAGTGCAGCATACAGGTTTCTTGTGTATAAATCACATGTTGATGAGATCCATAACCAAACCATCATGGAATCAGCAGAGGCTGAATTCTTTGAAAATACTTTTCCTTTTAAGGATAAAGGAAAAGAGGTTACCTACTCTAGGAAAAGACCTCTAGATGATGGACTGAATGATACGATTCCAGACAAAAGTTTACAATCAAATGAAGAGAATTCTTCAAAGGTTCAAGAAGACAACTTAGAACCTAGAAGAAGCAAACGGGGCAAAATAGCCAAAGATTTTGGACCTGATTACATGACCTATGTAGTGAATAAGGAACCACAAACATATAAGGAAGCTATGGACTCCTCTGAAGCTCCTTACTGGAAAGAGGCAATCAAAAGTGAGATTGACTCCATTGTGCAAAATAACACTTGGAAATTGGTGGATTTGCCACATGGGCAAAAACCAATTGGGCACAAATGGATATTCAAGAAGAAGTTTAGACCTGATGGTACCATAGAGAAGTACAAAGCTCGTTTAGTAGCTAAAGGGTATCGTCAAAAAGAGGGTCAAGACTTCTTTGACACCTATTCACCTGTTACAAGAATTACATCAATTCGCACATTAGTAGCAATTGCATCCATTCATAATTTGGAAATACACCAAATGGATGTGAAAACTGCCTTCTTGTATGGTGAACTAGATGAAGAGATATATATGAATCAACCTGAAGGGTTTGTGGTTAAAGGTCAAGAAAACAAAGTCTGTAAGTTAGTTAGATCACTTTATGGACTAAAACAGGCTCCAAAGCAATGGCACGAGAAGTTTGACAACACATTACTCTCTAATGGATTTAGAATAAATGAATGTGATAAATGTGTTTATGTCAAACAATACAAGAATGCTTATGTCATCATATGCTTGTATGTGGATGATATGCTTATAATGGGTACTAATCTGGATGTGATCAATCAAACCAAGAAAATGCTACACTCCTCTTTTTCCATGAAAGACTTGGGAGTAGTAGATGTGATCCTTGGTGTAAGAGTTCAAAGAAGACCAGATGGATATACTCTTACTCAGTCCCATTATATTGAAAGTGTACTCAAGAAGTTTGGACACTATGATGACAAGCCGGTTGTCACCCCATTTGATGCTTCTAGTCATCTAAAGAAGAATAAAGGTGATACTGTAGCTCAGTTAGAATATACTCAAGTTCTCGGCAGCTTGATGTATATTATGAATTGTACTAGACCGGACTTGGCTTATAGTGTAAGTAGATTGAGTCGTTACTCCCACAATCCTGGGAAAGATCATTGGTATGCATTAGTAAGAGTGCTTAGATATTTAAAGCATACAATGAACTATGGACTGCATTACACGAAATATCCTCCTGTTCTTGAAGGGTATTGTGATGCAAATTGGATTTCCAATACTTCTGAGGCAAAATCCACAAGTGGATATGTGTTCACTCTTGGTGGAGCTGCTATCTCTTGGAAATCATCTAAGCAAACTGTGAATACTCGTTCTACAATGGAAGCAGAGTTTGTTGCTTTAGATAAAGCTGCTGAAGAAGCTGAATGGCTTAAAAGCTTCCTAGAAGGTATTCCTCTGTGGCCTCAACCTGTTACTGCCATTGGCATACATTGTGATAGTATGGCTGCTCTTACTAGAGCACAAAGTCAAATATACAATGGCAAGTCGAGACACATTAGGCGCAGACATATTACAATACGAGACTTGCTGAAGAATGGAATCATTTCCATTAGTTACATAAAGTCAAAGGAAAATATAGCTGATCCCTTGACAAAAGGCCTGAGTAGAGAGCAAGTTCTCTTCACATCGAGGGGAATGGGCTTAAAGCCAACACAATGAGTCACCACCTTGCGGAAACCTAACCTAGCAACATTGGAGATCCCATGGTCTAGGTTCAATAGGACAACTAGTTGGGGAAGACTCAAAGAAGCACTAACACAAAGGTATGCTCACTCCCATGATATTTGTTTTGTGTTTTTCCGTTGATGTTATAGGGATGAATGCTTTATTCTTAATAATGCTGATAGCTTCTACAGTGGAATAAGTACGGATTATTCCAGATTAGCATTACCTATGTGAGATGGATGTGAGGTCGCATCTTTGGGAGCTGATATGGCTAAAGTTCTCTAAAAGTCTCATGAAGAAAGGATCGTTCATGACCGAAATGAACACAACGGTAAGAAATGATCTATGCTTAGATATGATATGTGTGATACTTCTTGTTTTTTATTCTACTATAAAAAGTGGTTAGTTCAAGACTCTAGTTCACTACCCACAAAGTAGATCCAAGTAGTACTCACTATGAAAGGTTCAAGTTTTACAACACCTATTCAGATGCATGTCATATCTTACTTCCCTTATTTGAATATCAAAGTTCACTTATTTTCTATTCAAATGTGGGGTATTATTGGAGTTTGAATAGAAAATGTGGGGTATTGTTGGAACTTTGACTACAAAAATACAATGTGGGACTTATCCCACATTGGTGGAAGAGAAAACCTTCTCCCACCTTATATGTCTAGTCCTACTCATTTAACTAAATGGGTCAAGTAAGGGGTTAAGCATATTGGGCTTGGGTTGTGGTGTTGGATTAGCCTAATTGGATTGAAAATGGGCTAATATCAAGAGAATATTTAATGGTCAAAAGATGGGCCTTGGGCCTTGGGGCTCTTGGGGTCTTCCTGATTAATTAGATAATTTTTAATTACGAAATTAATTTTTATTTTTTTATTATTAAATTCGTAATTATTGAATGACAGGTTTTTAACAGTTATTTTCGGTTTTGACAGTTTCCAACTGTCATAACTAATACCTATAAATACCTGTTTCATTCATCTGAAAGGGGTTGAAAACATCATCATTCACACCACAGAATTCTCTTTAAAAATTCGTTCTTCCAAAGATGAAGGGAACATAGGAATTTCGTCAGAATCAAGAGAAGTTCTTGATTGATTGTTGTATCCTCTAGACAGATCCCCACCAGGGAAATTTCTGTCTTAGGACACTGCAATTTGCAGGCCTCAATCTACATAATTTCGTTTTTGTGTTTCTGTTGTAAGCATAAACCATCAAGTATGTTTTCTGCAAACTGATTCTTGTATATTTCTTACATATATTTCAATTTCGTTTGTTTTATTTCTGTTAATCTTGTTGATTGTATACTTCTGTCATAACAATCTAAGACAGAAATTAAAAAGTGGAAGAATGGATCAACAATCCATCATCAAAACACATGTGGAAAAGCCTGAGAAATTCAAAGGCTCAGATTTTCGAAGATGGCAACAGAAGATGTTGTTTTATCTAACAACTCTTCATGTTTCCAATGTTCTCACTGATGATTCTCCCTCTCCTCCTATTGGTACAACCACTGCAGAAGGAACAACACCACCCAGTGAAGCCCAAATGGCAGAACATCAAAGGGCTGTGGAAACCTGGAACACAAATGAATATAATTGCAGAAATTATATTCTAAATGCCCTGGATGATTCTCTCTATGATATCTACTCTACCATGACTACTGCAAGAGAGATATGGGAATCACTGGAAAAGAAATACAAAACAGAAGTGGCATGTTCCAAGAAATTCGTGATTGGAAAGTTCATGAATTTCAAGATGGTGGATACCAAATCTGTCCTCAAACAAGTGGAGGAAATTCAAGTCATTGCACATGATCTTGAAGTTGAAGGTATGGGTATAAACTCTAATTTTCTTGTTGGTTCAATCATTGAAAAACTTCCTCCTTCTTGGAAGAATTTCAAATTATATCTTAAGCACTTAACTGATGACATAAGTTTTGAGCAACTTGTGTTGAGAATTCGTGTGGAAGAAGATAACAGATTGAATGAGAAGGCAGATGCAAATTCCTTGGAACCAAGTGCAAACTTTGTTGGAGAAGCAAGTACTTCAAGGACAAAGCACAACAACAAGAAAGGGAAGCAAGGCTCCAAAAACTCTTCCAAAGATGGCAAAAATCATGGCCCTAACAAGAAGAATTTCAAGAAGAATTCTGGTCCATGCTATGTTTGTGGCAAAATTGGACACAAGGCCAAAGATTGCAGATTCAGGAGGGGTCAAGGAGGAAACAATGGAGGAAATAATCGAGGGAACAATGGAGGAAACAATGGAAACAATGGTGGCAATTCTGGTGGAGGAAATTCTGGTCAAGCCAACATGGTTGAATCACCAAATCAATTTGTTGCTGTGATTCAAACCAACATGGTTAGCAATTGTGTGGATTGGTGGATTGATACTGGAGCCACAAGGCACATTTGCAACTCCCGAACCATGTTTTCTACATACCAGAAAGTCTCGGATTCTGAACCAATGTTTATGGGGAATGGCTCTACTGCAAAAGTTGAAGGAAAGGGAAAAGTGAAACTACAATTGACTTCTGAAAAAGAACTTGTTTTATGTGATGTCTTGCATGTTCCTGAAATTACTAAGAATTTGATTTCTGGTCCTATTCTTAGTAACAAAGGTTTCAAACTTGTATTTGAATCTGATAAATTTGTTCTCACCAAGGGTGGGATGTATGTTGGAAAGGGATACCTTAGTGAGGGTCTCTTCAAAGTCAGTGTATTACCTTTGTACTATGGTGTTGAAACACCAAACAATGATGTAACCAATATTAATGCTAATGCAATAATGGGCACTACTAGCCCCTCTTCTATGTATATGCATGATCCTTCAATTTTGTGGCATTCTCGTTTGGGACATGTTAATTTTCGTTCTATTCAAAGAATGGCAAAACTTAGCATGTTACCAAAATGTTCATTAGATAAAAATATAAAATGTGAGGTTTGTGTAGAATCAAAATTTACACAACATCCTCATAAATCGGTTGAAAAATCTAATGAAATACTTGGCTTAATCCACTCTGATTTATGTGATTTTAGAGCAACACCTACAAGAGGAGGAAAGAATTATTATATATCCTTTATTGATGATTGCAGTAAGTATTGTTATATTTATTTGTTAAATACCAAAGATGAAGCCTTGAATTATTTTAAGAATTACAAGGCTGAAGTTGAAAATCAACTTGACAAAAAGATCAAAATTCTAAGGTCTGATCGAGGAGGAGAATATGAATCCAAAGACTTTGCTGAATTTTGTTCTTTAAACGGTATTATACATCAAACAACTGCTCCATATACTCCTCAACAAAATGGAGTGGCAGAAAGAAAGAATAGAACATTGAAAAACATGATTAATTCAATGTTAATTACTTCTGGAGCACCACATAATCTGTGGGGAGAAGCATGTCTTGCAGCAAATACAATACTTAATAGAATTCCTCATAAAAAGAGTGATAAATCACCATATCATCTATGGAAAGGGAGGTTACCCTCTTATAAAAGGATGAAAGTGTGGGGTTGCCTTGCTAAGGTTCAAGTACCTCTTCCTAAGAGGACTAAACTTGGACCAAAAACCATAGATTGCATCTATCTTGGCCCTGCCATGAATAGTGCAGCATACAGGTTTCTTGTGTATAAATCACATGTTGATGAGATCCATAACCAAACCATCATGGAATCAGCAGAGGCTGAATTCTTTGAAAATACTTTTCCTTTTAAGGATAAAGGAAAAGAGGTTACCTACTCTAGGAAAAGACCTCTAGATGATGGACTGAATGATACGATTCCAGACAAAAGTTTACAATCAAATGAAGAGAATTCTTCAAAGGTTCAAGAAGACAACTTAGAACCTAGAAGAAGCAAACGGGGCAAAATAGCCAAAGATTTTGGACCTGATTACATGACCTATGTAGTGAATAAGGAACCACAAACATATAAGGAAGCTATGGACTCCTCTGAAGCTCCTTACTGGAAAGAGGCAATCAAAAGTGAGATTGACTCCATTGTGCAAAATAACACTTGGAAATTGGTGGATTTGCCACATGGGCAAAAACCAATTGGGCACAAATGGATATTCAAGAAGAAGTTTAGACCTGATGGTACCATAGAGAAGTACAAAGCTCGTTTAGTAGCTAAAGGGTATCGTCAAAAAGAGGGTCAAGACTTCTTTGACACCTATTCACCTGTTACAAGAATTACATCAATTCGCACATTAGTAGCAATTGCATCCATTCATAATTTGGAAATACACCAAATGGATGTGAAAACTGCCTTCTTGTATGGTGAACTAGATGAAGAGATATATATGAATCAACCTGAAGGGTTTGTGGTTAAAGGTCAAGAAAACAAAGTCTGTAAGTTAGTTAGATCACTTTATGGACTAAAACAGGCTCCAAAGCAATGGCACGAGAAGTTTGACAACACATTACTCTCTAATGGATTTAGAATAAATGAATGTGATAAATGTGTTTATGTCAAACAATACAAGAATGCTTATGTCATCATATGCTTGTATGTGGATGATATGCTTATAATGGGTACTAATCTGGATGTGATCAATCAAACCAAGAAAATGCTACACTCCTCTTTTTCCATGAAAGACTTGGGAGTAGTAGATGTGATCCTTGGTGTAAGAGTTCAAAGAAGACCAGATGGATATACTCTTACTCAGTCCCATTATATTGAAAGTGTACTCAAGAAGTTTGGACACTATGATGACAAGCCGGTTGTCACCCCATTTGATGCTTCTAGTCATCTAAAGAAGAATAAAGGTGATACTGTAGCTCAGTTAGAATATACTCAAGTTCTCGGCAGCTTGATGTATATTATGAATTGTACTAGACCGGACTTGGCTTATAGTGTAAGTAGATTGAGTCGTTACTCCCACAATCCTGGGAAAGATCATTGGTATGCATTAGTAAGAGTGCTTAGATATTTAAAGCATACAATGAACTATGGACTGCATTACACGAAATATCCTCCTGTTCTTGAAGGGTATTGTGATGCAAATTGGATTTCCAATACTTCTGAGGCAAAATCCACAAGTGGATATGTGTTCACTCTTGGTGGAGCTGCTATCTCTTGGAAATCATCTAAGCAAACTGTGAATACTCGTTCTACAATGGAAGCAGAGTTTGTTGCTTTAGATAAAGCTGCTGAAGAAGCTGAATGGCTTAAAAGCTTCCTAGAAGGTATTCCTCTGTGGCCTCAACCTGTTACTGCCATTGGCATACATTGTGATAGTATGGCTGCTCTTACTAGAGCACAAAGTCAAATATACAATGGCAAGTCGAGACACATTAGGCGCAGACATATTACAATACGAGACTTGCTGAAGAATGGAATCATTTCCATTAGTTACATAAAGTCAAAGGAAAATATAGCTGATCCCTTGACAAAAGGCCTGAGTAGAGAGCAAGTTCTCTTCACATCGAGGGGAATGGGCTTAAAGCCAACACAATGAGTCACCACCTTGCGGAAACCTAACCTAGCAACATTGGAGATCCCATGGTCTAGGTTCAATAGGACAACTAGTTGGGGAAGACTCAAAGAAGCACTAACACAAAGGTATGCTCACTCCCATGATATTTGTTTTGTGTTTTTCCGTTGATGTTATAGGGATGAATGCTTTATTCTTAATAATGCTGATAGCTTCTACAGTGGAATAAGTACGGATTATTCCAGATTAGCATTACCTATGTGAGATGGATGTGAGGTCGCATCTTTGGGAGCTGATATGGCTAAAGTTCTCTAAAAGTCTCATGAAGAAAGGATCGTTCATGACCGAAATGAACACAACGGTAAGAAATGATCTATGCTTAGATATGATATGTGTGATACTTCTTGTTTTTTATTCTACTATAAAAAGTGGTTAGTTCAAGACTCTAGTTCACTACCCACAAAGTAGATCCAAGTAGTACTCACTATGAAAGGTTCAAGTTTTACAACACCTATTCAGATGCATGTCATATCTTACTTCCCTTATTTGAATATCAAAGTTCACTTATTTTCTATTCAAATGTGGGGTATTATTGGAGTTTGAATAGAAAATGTGGGGTATTGTTGGAACTTTGACTACAAAAATACAATGTGGGACTTATCCCACATTGGTGGAAGAGAAAACCTTCTCCCACCTTATATGTCTAGTCCTACTCATTTAACTAAATGGGTCAAGTAAGGGGTTAAGCATATTGGGCTTGGGTTGTGGTGTTGGATTAGCCTAATTGGATTGAAAATGGGCTAATATCAAGAGAATATTTAATGGTCAAAAGATGGGCCTTGGGCCTTGGGGCTCTTGGGGTCTTCCTGATTAATTAGATAATTTTTAATTACGAAATTAATTTTTATTTTTTTATTATTAAATTCGTAATTATTGAATGACAGGTTTTTAACAGTTATTTTCGGTTTTGACAGTTTCCAACTGTCATAACTAATACCTATAAATACCTGTTTCATTCATCTGAAAGGGGTTGAAAACATCATCATTCACACCACAGAATTCTCTTTAAAAATTCGTTCTTCCAAAGATGAAGGGAACATAGGAATTTCGTCAGAATCAAGAGAAGTTCTTGATTGATTGTTGTATCCTCTAGACAGATCCCCACCAGGGAAATTTCTGTCTTAGGACACTGCAATTTGCAGGCCTCAATCTACATAATTTCGTTTTTGTGTTTCTGTTGTAAGCATAAACCATCAAGTATGTTTTCTGCAAACTGATTCTTGTATATTTCTTACATATATTTCAATTTCGTTTGTTTTATTTCTGTTAATCTTGTTGATTGTATACTTCTGTCATAACAATCTAAGACAGAAATTAAAAAGTGGAAGAATGGATCAACAATCCATCATCAAAACACATGTGGAAAAGCCTGAGAAATTCAAAGGCTCAGATTTTCGAAGATGGCAACAGAAGATGTTGTTTTATCTAACAACTCTTCATGTTTCCAATGTTCTCACTGATGATTCTCCCTCTCCTCCTATTGGTACAACCACTGCAGAAGGAACAACACCACCCAGTGAAGCCCAAATGGCAGAACATCAAAGGGCTGTGGAAACCTGGAACACAAATGAATATAATTGCAGAAATTATATTCTAAATGCCCTGGATGATTCTCTCTATGATATCTACTCTACCATGACTACTGCAAGAGAGATATGGGAATCACTGGAAAAGAAATACAAAACAGAAGTGGCATGTTCCAAGAAATTCGTGATTGGAAAGTTCATGAATTTCAAGATGGTGGATACCAAATCTGTCCTCAAACAAGTGGAGGAAATTCAAGTCATTGCACATGATCTTGAAGTTGAAGGTATGGGTATAAACTCTAATTTTCTTGTTGGTTCAATCATTGAAAAACTTCCTCCTTCTTGGAAGAATTTCAAATTATATCTTAAGCACTTAACTGATGACATAAGTTTTGAGCAACTTGTGTTGAGAATTCGTGTGGAAGAAGATAACAGATTGAATGAGAAGGCAGATGCAAATTCCTTGGAACCAAGTGCAAACTTTGTTGGAGAAGCAAGTACTTCAAGGACAAAGCACAACAACAAGAAAGGGAAGCAAGGCTCCAAAAACTCTTCCAAAGATGGCAAAAATCATGGCCCTAACAAGAAGAATTTCAAGAAGAATTCTGGTCCATGCTATGTTTGTGGCAAAATTGGACACAAGGCCAAAGATTGCAGATTCAGGAGGGGTCAAGGAGGAAACAATGGAGGAAATAATCGAGGGAACAATGGAGGAAACAATGGAAACAATGGTGGCAATTCTGGTGGAGGAAATTCTGGTCAAGCCAACATGGTTGAATCACCAAATCAATTTGTTGCTGTGATTCAAACCAACATGGTTAGCAATTGTGTGGATTGGTGGATTGATACTGGAGCCACAAGGCACATTTGCAACTCCCGAACCATGTTTTCTACATACCAGAAAGTCTCGGATTCTGAACCAATGTTTATGGGGAATGGCTCTACTGCAAAAGTTGAAGGAAAGGGAAAAGTGAAACTACAATTGACTTCTGAAAAAGAACTTGTTTTATGTGATGTCTTGCATGTTCCTGAAATTACTAAGAATTTGATTTCTGGTCCTATTCTTAGTAACAAAGGTTTCAAACTTGTATTTGAATCTGATAAATTTGTTCTCACCAAGGGTGGGATGTATGTTGGAAAGGGATACCTTAGTGAGGGTCTCTTCAAAGTCAGTGTATTACCTTTGTACTATGGTGTTGAAACACCAAACAATGATGTAACCAATATTAATGCTAATGCAATAATGGGCACTACTAGCCCCTCTTCTATGTATATGCATGATCCTTCAATTTTGTGGCATTCTCGTTTGGGACATGTTAATTTTCGTTCTATTCAAAGAATGGCAAAACTTAGCATGTTACCAAAATGTTCATTAGATAAAAATATAAAATGTGAGGTTTGTGTAGAATCAAAATTTACACAACATCCTCATAAATCGGTTGAAAAATCTAATGAAATACTTGGCTTAATCCACTCTGATTTATGTGATTTTAGAGCAACACCTACAAGAGGAGGAAAGAATTATTATATATCCTTTATTGATGATTGCAGTAAGTATTGTTATATTTATTTGTTAAATACCAAAGATGAAGCCTTGAATTATTTTAAGAATTACAAGGCTGAAGTTGAAAATCAACTTGACAAAAAGATCAAAATTCTAAGGTCTGATCGAGGAGGAGAATATGAATCCAAAGACTTTGCTGAATTTTGTTCTTTAAACGGTATTATACATCAAACAACTGCTCCATATACTCCTCAACAAAATGGAGTGGCAGAAAGAAAGAATAGAACATTGAAAAACATGATTAATTCAATGTTAATTACTTCTGGAGCACCACATAATCTGTGGGGAGAAGCATGTCTTGCAGCAAATACAATACTTAATAGAATTCCTCATAAAAAGAGTGATAAATCACCATATCATCTATGGAAAGGGAGGTTACCCTCTTATAAAAGGATGAAAGTGTGGGGTTGCCTTGCTAAGGTTCAAGTACCTCTTCCTAAGAGGACTAAACTTGGACCAAAAACCATAGATTGCATCTATCTTGGCCCTGCCATGAATAGTGCAGCATACAGGTTTCTTGTGTATAAATCACATGTTGATGAGATCCATAACCAAACCATCATGGAATCAGCAGAGGCTGAATTCTTTGAAAATACTTTTCCTTTTAAGGATAAAGGAAAAGAGGTTACCTACTCTAGGAAAAGACCTCTAGATGATGGACTGAATGATACGATTCCAGACAAAAGTTTACAATCAAATGAAGAGAATTCTTCAAAGGTTCAAGAAGACAACTTAGAACCTAGAAGAAGCAAACGGGGCAAAATAGCCAAAGATTTTGGACCTGATTACATGACCTATGTAGTGAATAAGGAACCACAAACATATAAGGAAGCTATGGACTCCTCTGAAGCTCCTTACTGGAAAGAGGCAATCAAAAGTGAGATTGACTCCATTGTGCAAAATAACACTTGGAAATTGGTGGATTTGCCACATGGGCAAAAACCAATTGGGCACAAATGGATATTCAAGAAGAAGTTTAGACCTGATGGTACCATAGAGAAGTACAAAGCTCGTTTAGTAGCTAAAGGGTATCGTCAAAAAGAGGGTCAAGACTTCTTTGACACCTATTCACCTGTTACAAGAATTACATCAATTCGCACATTAGTAGCAATTGCATCCATTCATAATTTGGAAATACACCAAATGGATGTGAAAACTGCCTTCTTGTATGGTGAACTAGATGAAGAGATATATATGAATCAACCTGAAGGGTTTGTGGTTAAAGGTCAAGAAAACAAAGTCTGTAAGTTAGTTAGATCACTTTATGGACTAAAACAGGCTCCAAAGCAATGGCACGAGAAGTTTGACAACACATTACTCTCTAATGGATTTAGAATAAATGAATGTGATAAATGTGTTTATGTCAAACAATACAAGAATGCTTATGTCATCATATGCTTGTATGTGGATGATATGCTTATAATGGGTACTAATCTGGATGTGATCAATCAAACCAAGAAAATGCTACACTCCTCTTTTTCCATGAAAGACTTGGGAGTAGTAGATGTGATCCTTGGTGTAAGAGTTCAAAGAAGACCAGATGGATATACTCTTACTCAGTCCCATTATATTGAAAGTGTACTCAAGAAGTTTGGACACTATGATGACAAGCCGGTTGTCACCCCATTTGATGCTTCTAGTCATCTAAAGAAGAATAAAGGTGATACTGTAGCTCAGTTAGAATATACTCAAGTTCTCGGCAGCTTGATGTATATTATGAATTGTACTAGACCGGACTTGGCTTATAGTGTAAGTAGATTGAGTCGTTACTCCCACAATCCTGGGAAAGATCATTGGTATGCATTAGTAAGAGTGCTTAGATATTTAAAGCATACAATGAACTATGGACTGCATTACACGAAATATCCTCCTGTTCTTGAAGGGTATTGTGATGCAAATTGGATTTCCAATACTTCTGAGGCAAAATCCACAAGTGGATATGTGTTCACTCTTGGTGGAGCTGCTATCTCTTGGAAATCATCTAAGCAAACTGTGAATACTCGTTCTACAATGGAAGCAGAGTTTGTTGCTTTAGATAAAGCTGCTGAAGAAGCTGAATGGCTTAAAAGCTTCCTAGAAGGTATTCCTCTGTGGCCTCAACCTGTTACTGCCATTGGCATACATTGTGATAGTATGGCTGCTCTTACTAGAGCACAAAGTCAAATATACAATGGCAAGTCGAGACACATTAGGCGCAGACATATTACAATACGAGACTTGCTGAAGAATGGAATCATTTCCATTAGTTACATAAAGTCAAAGGAAAATATAGCTGATCCCTTGACAAAAGGCCTGAGTAGAGAGCAAGTTCTCTTCACATCGAGGGGAATGGGCTTAAAGCCAACACAATGAGTCACCACCTTGCGGAAACCTAACCTAGCAACATTGGAGATCCCATGGTCTAGGTTCAATAGGACAACTAGTTGGGGAAGACTCAAAGAAGCACTAACACAAAGGTATGCTCACTCCCATGATATTTGTTTTGTGTTTTTCCGTTGATGTTATAGGGATGAATGCTTTATTCTTAATAATGCTGATAGCTTCTACAGTGGAATAAGTACGGATTATTCCAGATTAGCATTACCTATGTGAGATGGATGTGAGGTCGCATCTTTGGGAGCTGATATAGCTAAAGTTCTCTAAAAGTCTCATGAAGAAAGGATCGTTCATGACCGAAATGAACACAACGGTAAGAAATGATCTATGCTTAGATATGATATGTGTGATACTTCTTGTTTTTTATTCTACTATAAAAAGTGGTTAGTTCAAGACTCTAGTTCACTACCCACAAAGTAGATCCAAGTAGTACTCACTATGAAAGGTTCAAGTTTTACAACACCTATTCAGATGCATGTCATATCTTACTTCCCTTATTTGAATATCAAAGTTCACTTATTTTCTATTCAAATGTGGGGTATTATTGGAGTTTGAATAGAAAATGTGGGGTATTGTTGGAACTTTGACTACAAAAATACAATGTGGGACTTATCCCACATTGGTGGAAGAGAAAACCTTCTCCCACCTTATATGTCTAGTCCTACTCATTTAACTAAATGGGTCAAGTAAGGGGTTAAGCATATTGGGCTTGGGTTGTGGTGTTGGATTAGCCTAATTGGATTGAAAATGGGCTAATATCAAGAGAATATTTAATGGTCAAAAGATGGGCCTTGGGCCTTGGGGCTCTTGGGGTCTTCCTGATTAATTAGATAATTTTTAATTACGAAATTAATTTTTATTTTTTTATTATTAAATTCGTAATTATTGAATGACAGGTTTTTAACAGTTATTTTCGGTTTTGACAGTTTCCAACTGTCATAACTAATACCTATAAATACCTGTTTCATTCATCTGAAAGGGGTTGAAAACATCATCATTCACACCACAGAATTCTCTTTAAAAATTCGTTCTTCCAAAGATGAAGGGAACATAGGAATTTCGTCAGAATCAAGAGAAGTTCTTGATTGATTGTTGTATCCTCTAGACAGATCCCCACCAGGGAAATTTCTGTCTTAGGACACTGCAATTTGCAGGCCTCAATCTACATAATTTCGTTTTTGTGTTTCTGTTGTAAGCATAAACCATCAAGTATGTTTTCTGCAAACTGATTCTTGTATATTTCTTACATATATTTCAATTTCGTTTGTTTTATTTCTGTTAATCTTGTTGATTGTATACTTCTGTCATAACAATCTAAGACAGAAATTAAAAAGTGGAAGAATGGATCAACAATCCATCATCAAAACACATGTGGAAAAGCCTGAGAAATTCAAAGGCTCAGATTTTCGAAGATGGCAACAGAAGATGTTGTTTTATCTAACAACTCTTCATGTTTCCAATGTTCTCACTGATGATTCTCCCTCTCCTCCTATTGGTACAACCACTGCAGAAGGAACAACACCACCCAGTGAAGCCCAAATGGCAGAACATCAAAGGGCTGTGGAAACCTGGAACACAAATGAATATAATTGCAGAAATTATATTCTAAATGCCCTGGATGATTCTCTCTATGATATCTACTCTACCATGACTACTGCAAGAGAGATATGGGAATCACTGGAAAAGAAATACAAAACAGAAGTGGCATGTTCCAAGAAATTCGTGATTGGAAAGTTCATGAATTTCAAGATGGTGGATACCAAATCTGTCCTCAAACAAGTGGAGGAAATTCAAGTCATTGCACATGATCTTGAAGTTGAAGGTATGGGTATAAACTCTAATTTTCTTGTTGGTTCAATCATTGAAAAACTTCCTCCTTCTTGGAAGAATTTCAAATTATATCTTAAGCACTTAACTGATGACATAAGTTTTGAGCAACTTGTGTTGAGAATTCGTGTGGAAGAAGATAACAGATTGAATGAGAAGGCAGATGCAAATTCCTTGGAACCAAGTGCAAACTTTGTTGGAGAAGCAAGTACTTCAAGGACAAAGCACAACAACAAGAAAGGGAAGCAAGGCTCCAAAAACTCTTCCAAAGATGGCAAAAATCATGGCCCTAACAAGAAGAATTTCAAGAAGAATTCTGGTCCATGCTATGTTTGTGGCAAAATTGGACACAAGGCCAAAGATTGCAGATTCAGGAGGGGTCAAGGAGGAAACAATGGAGGAAATAATCGAGGGAACAATGGAGGAAACAATGGAAACAATGGTGGCAATTCTGGTGGAGGAAATTCTGGTCAAGCCAACATGGTTGAATCACCAAATCAATTTGTTGCTGTGATTCAAACCAACATGGTTAGCAATTGTGTGGATTGGTGGATTGATACTGGAGCCACAAGGCACATTTGCAACTCCCGAACCATGTTTTCTACATACCAGAAAGTCTCGGATTCTGAACCAATGTTTATGGGGAATGGCTCTACTGCAAAAGTTGAAGGAAAGGGAAAAGTGAAACTACAATTGACTTCTGAAAAAGAACTTGTTTTATGTGATGTCTTGCATGTTCCTGAAATTACTAAGAATTTGATTTCTGGTCCTATTCTTAGTAACAAAGGTTTCAAACTTGTATTTGAATCTGATAAATTTGTTCTCACCAAGGGTGGGATGTATGTTGGAAAGGGATACCTTAGTGAGGGTCTCTTCAAAGTCAGTGTATTACCTTTGTACTATGGTGTTGAAACACCAAACAATGATGTAACCAATATTAATGCTAATGCAATAATGGGCACTACTAGCCCCTCTTCTATGTATATGCATGATCCTTCAATTTTGTGGCATTCTCGTTTGGGACATGTTAATTTTCGTTCTATTCAAAGAATGGCAAAACTTAGCATGTTACCAAAATGTTCATTAGATAAAAATATAAAATGTGAGGTTTGTGTAGAATCAAAATTTACACAACATCCTCATAAATCGGTTGAAAAATCTAATGAAATACTTGGCTTAATCCACTCTGATTTATGTGATTTTAGAGCAACACCTACAAGAGGAGGAAAGAATTATTATATATCCTTTATTGATGATTGCAGTAAGTATTGTTATATTTATTTGTTAAATACCAAAGATGAAGCCTTGAATTATTTTAAGAATTACAAGGCTGAAGTTGAAAATCAACTTGACAAAAAGATCAAAATTCTAAGGTCTGATCGAGGAGGAGAATATGAATCCAAAGACTTTGCTGAATTTTGTTCTTTAAACGGTATTATACATCAAACAACTGCTCCATATACTCCTCAACAAAATGGAGTGGCAGAAAGAAAGAATAGAACATTGAAAAACATGATTAATTCAATGTTAATTACTTCTGGAGCACCACATAATCTGTGGGGAGAAGCATGTCTTGCAGCAAATACAATACTTAATAGAATTCCTCATAAAAAGAGTGATAAATCACCATATCATCTATGGAAAGGGAGGTTACCCTCTTATAAAAGGATGAAAGTGTGGGGTTGCCTTGCTAAGGTTCAAGTACCTCTTCCTAAGAGGACTAAACTTGGACCAAAAACCATAGATTGCATCTATCTTGGCCCTGCCATGAATAGTGCAGCATACAGGTTTCTTGTGTATAAATCACATGTTGATGAGATCCATAACCAAACCATCATGGAATCAGCAGAGGCTGAATTCTTTGAAAATACTTTTCCTTTTAAGGATAAAGGAAAAGAGGTTACCTACTCTAGGAAAAGACCTCTAGATGATGGACTGAATGATACGATTCCAGACAAAAGTTTACAATCAAATGAAGAGAATTCTTCAAAGGTTCAAGAAGACAACTTAGAACCTAGAAGAAGCAAACGGGGCAAAATAGCCAAAGATTTTGGACCTGATTACATGACCTATGTAGTGAATAAGGAACCACAAACATATAAGGAAGCTATGGACTCCTCTGAAGCTCCTTACTGGAAAGAGGCAATCAAAAGTGAGATTGACTCCATTGTGCAAAATAACACTTGGAAATTGGTGGATTTGCCACATGGGCAAAAACCAATTGGGCACAAATGGATATTCAAGAAGAAGTTTAGACCTGATGGTACCATAGAGAAGTACAAAGCTCGTTTAGTAGCTAAAGGGTATCGTCAAAAAGAGGGTCAAGACTTCTTTGACACCTATTCACCTGTTACAAGAATTACATCAATTCGCACATTAGTAGCAATTGCATCCATTCATAATTTGGAAATACACCAAATGGATGTGAAAACTGCCTTCTTGTATGGTGAACTAGATGAAGAGATATATATGAATCAACCTGAAGGGTTTGTGGTTAAAGGTCAAGAAAACAAAGTCTGTAAGTTAGTTAGATCACTTTATGGACTAAAACAGGCTCCAAAGCAATGGCACGAGAAGTTTGACAACACATTACTCTCTAATGGATTTAGAATAAATGAATGTGATAAATGTGTTTATGTCAAACAATACAAGAATGCTTATGTCATCATATGCTTGTATGTGGATGATATGCTTATAATGGGTACTAATCTGGATGTGATCAATCAAACCAAGAAAATGCTACACTCCTCTTTTTCCATGAAAGACTTGGGAGTAGTAGATGTGATCCTTGGTGTAAGAGTTCAAAGAAGACCAGATGGATATACTCTTACTCAGTCCCATTATATTGAAAGTGTACTCAAGAAGTTTGGACACTATGATGACAAGCCGGTTGTCACCCCATTTGATGCTTCTAGTCATCTAAAGAAGAATAAAGGTGATACTGTAGCTCAGTTAGAATATACTCAAGTTCTCGGCAGCTTGATGTATATTATGAATTGTACTAGACCGGACTTGGCTTATAGTGTAAGTAGATTGAGTCGTTACTCCCACAATCCTGGGAAAGATCATTGGTATGCATTAGTAAGAGTGCTTAGATATTTAAAGCATACAATGAACTATGGACTGCATTACACGAAATATCCTCCTGTTCTTGAAGGGTATTGTGATGCAAATTGGATTTCCAATACTTCTGAGGCAAAATCCACAAGTGGATATGTGTTCACTCTTGGTGGAGCTGCTATCTCTTGGAAATCATCTAAGCAAACTGTGAATACTCGTTCTACAATGGAAGCAGAGTTTGTTGCTTTAGATAAAGCTGCTGAAGAAGCTGAATGGCTTAAAAGCTTCCTAGAAGGTATTCCTCTGTGGCCTCAACCTGTTACTGCCATTGGCATACATTGTGATAGTATGGCTGCTCTTACTAGAGCACAAAGTCAAATATACAATGGCAAGTCGAGACACATTAGGCGCAGACATATTACAATACGAGACTTGCTGAAGAATGGAATCATTTCCATTAGTTACATAAAGTCAAAGGAAAATATAGCTGATCCCTTGACAAAAGGCCTGAGTAGAGAGCAAGTTCTCTTCACATCGAGGGGAATGGGCTTAAAGCCAACACAATGAGTCACCACCTTGCGGAAACCTAACCTAGCAACATTGGAGATCCCATGGTCTAGGTTCAATAGGACAACTAGTTGGGGAAGACTCAAAGAAGCACTAACACAAAGGTATGCTCACTCCCATGATATTTGTTTTGTGTTTTTCCGTTGATGTTATAGGGATGAATGCTTTATTCTTAATAATGCTGATAGCTTCTACAGTGGAATAAGTACGGATTATTCCAGATTAGCATTACCTATGTGAGATGGATGTGAGGTCGCATCTTTGGGAGCTGATATGGCTAAAGTTCTCTAAAAGTCTCATGAAGAAAGGATCGTTCATGACCGAAATGAACACAACGGTAAGAAATGATCTATGCTTAGATATGATATGTGTGATACTTCTTGTTTTTTATTCTACTATAAAAAGTGGTTAGTTCAAGACTCTAGTTCACTACCCACAAAGTAGATCCAAGTAGTACTCACTATGAAAGGTTCAAGTTTTACAACACCTATTCAGATGCATGTCATATCTTACTTCCCTTATTTGAATATCAAAGTTCACTTATTTTCTATTCAAATGTGGGGTATTATTGGAGTTTGAATAGAAAATGTGGGGTATTGTTGGAACTTTGACTACAAAAATACAATGTGGGACTTATCCCACATTGGTGGAAGAGAAAACCTTCTCCCACCTTATATGTCTAGTCCTACTCATTTAACTAAATGGGTCAAGTAAGGGGTTAAGCATATTGGGCTTGGGTTGTGGTGTTGGATTAGCCTAATTGGATTGAAAATGGGCTAATATCAAGAGAATATTTAATGGTCAAAAGATGGGCCTTGGGCCTTGGGGCTCTTGGGGTCTTCCTGATTAATTAGATAATTTTTAATTACGAAATTAATTTTTATTTTTTTATTATTAAATTCGTAATTATTGAATGACAGGTTTTTAACAGTTATTTTCGGTTTTGACAGTTTCCAACTGTCATAACTAATACCTATAAATACCTGTTTCATTCATCTGAAAGGGGTTGAAAACATCATCATTCACACCACAGAATTCTCTTTAAAAATTCGTTCTTCCAAAGATGAAGGGAACATAGGAATTTCGTCAGAATCAAGAGAAGTTCTTGATTGATTGTTGTATCCTCTAGACAGATCCCCACCAGGGAAATTTCTGTCTTAGGACACTGCAATTTGCAGGCCTCAATCTACATAATTTCGTTTTTGTGTTTCTGTTGTAAGCATAAACCATCAAGTATGTTTTCTGCAAACTGATTCTTGTATATTTCTTACATATATTTCAATTTCGTTTGTTTTATTTCTGTTAATCTTGTTGATTGTATACTTCTGTCATAACAATCTAAGACAGAAATTAAAAAGTGGAAGAATGGATCAACAATCCATCATCAAAACACATGTGGAAAAGCCTGAGAAATTCAAAGGCTCAGATTTTCGAAGATGGCAACAGAAGATGTTGTTTTATCTAACAACTCTTCATGTTTCCAATGTTCTCACTGATGATTCTCCCTCTCCTCCTATTGGTACAACCACTGCAGAAGGAACAACACCACCCAGTGAAGCCCAAATGGCAGAACATCAAAGGGCTGTGGAAACCTGGAACACAAATGAATATAATTGCAGAAATTATATTCTAAATGCCCTGGATGATTCTCTCTATGATATCTACTCTACCATGACTACTGCAAGAGAGATATGGGAATCACTGGAAAAGAAATACAAAACAGAAGTGGCATGTTCCAAGAAATTCGTGATTGGAAAGTTCATGAATTTCAAGATGGTGGATACCAAATCTGTCCTCAAACAAGTGGAGGAAATTCAAGTCATTGCACATGATCTTGAAGTTGAAGGTATGGGTATAAACTCTAATTTTCTTGTTGGTTCAATCATTGAAAAACTTCCTCCTTCTTGGAAGAATTTCAAATTATATCTTAAGCACTTAACTGATGACATAAGTTTTGAGCAACTTGTGTTGAGAATTCGTGTGGAAGAAGATAACAGATTGAATGAGAAGGCAGATGCAAATTCCTTGGAACCAAGTGCAAACTTTGTTGGAGAAGCAAGTACTTCAAGGACAAAGCACAACAACAAGAAAGGGAAGCAAGGCTCCAAAAACTCTTCCAAAGATGGCAAAAATCATGGCCCTAACAAGAAGAATTTCAAGAAGAATTCTGGTCCATGCTATGTTTGTGGCAAAATTGGACACAAGGCCAAAGATTGCAGATTCAGGAGGGGTCAAGGAGGAAACAATGGAGGAAATAATCGAGGGAACAATGGAGGAAACAATGGAAACAATGGTGGCAATTCTGGTGGAGGAAATTCTGGTCAAGCCAACATGGTTGAATCACCAAATCAATTTGTTGCTGTGATTCAAACCAACATGGTTAGCAATTGTGTGGATTGGTGGATTGATACTGGAGCCACAAGGCACATTTGCAACTCCCGAACCATGTTTTCTACATACCAGAAAGTCTCGGATTCTGAACCAATGTTTATGGGGAATGGCTCTACTGCAAAAGTTGAAGGAAAGGGAAAAGTGAAACTACAATTGACTTCTGAAAAAGAACTTGTTTTATGTGATGTCTTGCATGTTCCTGAAATTACTAAGAATTTGATTTCTGGTCCTATTCTTAGTAACAAAGGTTTCAAACTTGTATTTGAATCTGATAAATTTGTTCTCACCAAGGGTGGGATGTATGTTGGAAAGGGATACCTTAGTGAGGGTCTCTTCAAAGTCAGTGTATTACCTTTGTACTATGGTGTTGAAACACCAAACAATGATGTAACCAATATTAATGCTAATGCAATAATGGGCACTACTAGCCCCTCTTCTATGTATATGCATGATCCTTCAATTTTGTGGCATTCTCGTTTGGGACATGTTAATTTTCGTTCTATTCAAAGAATGGCAAAACTTAGCATGTTACCAAAATGTTCATTAGATAAAAATATAAAATGTGAGGTTTGTGTAGAATCAAAATTTACACAACATCCTCATAAATCGGTTGAAAAATCTAATGAAATACTTGGCTTAATCCACTCTGATTTATGTGATTTTAGAGCAACACCTACAAGAGGAGGAAAGAATTATTATATATCCTTTATTGATGATTGCAGTAAGTATTGTTATATTTATTTGTTAAATACCAAAGATGAAGCCTTGAATTATTTTAAGAATTACAAGGCTGAAGTTGAAAATCAACTTGACAAAAAGATCAAAATTCTAAGGTCTGATCGAGGAGGAGAATATGAATCCAAAGACTTTGCTGAATTTTGTTCTTTAAACGGTATTATACATCAAACAACTGCTCCATATACTCCTCAACAAAATGGAGTGGCAGAAAGAAAGAATAGAACATTGAAAAACATGATTAATTCAATGTTAATTACTTCTGGAGCACCACATAATCTGTGGGGAGAAGCATGTCTTGCAGCAAATACAATACTTAATAGAATTCCTCATAAAAAGAGTGATAAATCACCATATCATCTATGGAAAGGGAGGTTACCCTCTTATAAAAGGATGAAAGTGTGGGGTTGCCTTGCTAAGGTTCAAGTACCTCTTCCTAAGAGGACTAAACTTGGACCAAAAACCATAGATTGCATCTATCTTGGCCCTGCCATGAATAGTGCAGCATACAGGTTTCTTGTGTATAAATCACATGTTGATGAGATCCATAACCAAACCATCATGGAATCAGCAGAGGCTGAATTCTTTGAAAATACTTTTCCTTTTAAGGATAAAGGAAAAGAGGTTACCTACTCTAGGAAAAGACCTCTAGATGATGGACTGAATGATACGATTCCAGACAAAAGTTTACAATCAAATGAAGAGAATTCTTCAAAGGTTCAAGAAGACAACTTAGAACCTAGAAGAAGCAAACGGGGCAAAATAGCCAAAGATTTTGGACCTGATTACATGACCTATGTAGTGAATAAGGAACCACAAACATATAAGGAAGCTATGGACTCCTCTGAAGCTCCTTACTGGAAAGAGGCAATCAAAAGTGAGATTGACTCCATTGTGCAAAATAACACTTGGAAATTGGTGGATTTGCCACATGGGCAAAAACCAATTGGGCACAAATGGATATTCAAGAAGAAGTTTAGACCTGATGGTACCATAGAGAAGTACAAAGCTCGTTTAGTAGCTAAAGGGTATCGTCAAAAAGAGGGTCAAGACTTCTTTGACACCTATTCACCTGTTACAAGAATTACATCAATTCGCACATTAGTAGCAATTGCATCCATTCATAATTTGGAAATACACCAAATGGATGTGAAAACTGCCTTCTTGTATGGTGAACTAGATGAAGAGATATATATGAATCAACCTGAAGGGTTTGTGGTTAAAGGTCAAGAAAACAAAGTCTGTAAGTTAGTTAGATCACTTTATGGACTAAAACAGGCTCCAAAGCAATGGCACGAGAAGTTTGACAACACATTACTCTCTAATGGATTTAGAATAAATGAATGTGATAAATGTGTTTATGTCAAACAATACAAGAATGCTTATGTCATCATATGCTTGTATGTGGATGATATGCTTATAATGGGTACTAATCTGGATGTGATCAATCAAACCAAGAAAATGCTACACTCCTCTTTTTCCATGAAAGACTTGGGAGTAGTAGATGTGATCCTTGGTGTAAGAGTTCAAAGAAGACCAGATGGATATACTCTTACTCAGTCCCATTATATTGAAAGTGTACTCAAGAAGTTTGGACACTATGATGACAAGCCGGTTGTCACCCCATTTGATGCTTCTAGTCATCTAAAGAAGAATAAAGGTGATACTGTAGCTCAGTTAGAATATACTCAAGTTCTCGGCAGCTTGATGTATATTATGAATTGTACTAGACCGGACTTGGCTTATAGTGTAAGTAGATTGAGTCGTTACTCCCACAATCCTGGGAAAGATCATTGGTATGCATTAGTAAGAGTGCTTAGATATTTAAAGCATACAATGAACTATGGACTGCATTACACGAAATATCCTCCTGTTCTTGAAGGGTATTGTGATGCAAATTGGATTTCCAATACTTCTGAGGCAAAATCCACAAGTGGATATGTGTTCACTCTTGGTGGAGCTGCTATCTCTTGGAAATCATCTAAGCAAACTGTGAATACTCGTTCTACAATGGAAGCAGAGTTTGTTGCTTTAGATAAAGCTGCTGAAGAAGCTGAATGGCTTAAAAGCTTCCTAGAAGGTATTCCTCTGTGGCCTCAACCTGTTACTGCCATTGGCATACATTGTGATAGTATGGCTGCTCTTACTAGAGCACAAAGTCAAATATACAATGGCAAGTCGAGACACATTAGGCGCAGACATATTACAATACGAGACTTGCTGAAGAATGGAATCATTTCCATTAGTTACATAAAGTCAAAGGAAAATATAGCTGATCCCTTGACAAAAGGCCTGAGTAGAGAGCAAGTTCTCTTCACATCGAGGGGAATGGGCTTAAAGCCAACACAATGAGTCACCACCTTGCGGAAACCTAACCTAGCAACATTGGAGATCCCATGGTCTAGGTTCAATAGGACAACTAGTTGGGGAAGACTCAAAGAAGCACTAACACAAAGGTATGCTCACTCCCATGATATTTGTTTTGTGTTTTTCCGTTGATGTTATAGGGATGAATGCTTTATTCTTAATAATGCTGATAGCTTCTACAGTGGAATAAGTACGGATTATTCCAGATTAGCATTACCTATGTGAGATGGATGTGAGGTCGCATCTTTGGGAGCTGATATGGCTAAAGTTCTCTAAAAGTCTCATGAAGAAAGGATCGTTCATGACCGAAATGAACACAACGGTAAGAAATGATCTATGCTTAGATATGATATGTGTGATACTTCTTGTTTTTTATTCTACTATAAAAAGTGGTTAGTTCAAGACTCTAGTTCACTACCCACAAAGTAGATCCAAGTAGTACTCACTATGAAAGGTTCAAGTTTTACAACACCTATTCAGATGCATGTCATATCTTACTTCCCTTATTTGAATATCAAAGTTCACTTATTTTCTATTCAAATGTGGGGTATTATTGGAGTTTGAATAGAAAATGTGGGGTATTGTTGGAACTTTGACTACAAAAATACAATGTGGGACTTATCCCACATTGGTGGAAGAGAAAACCTTCTCCCACCTTATATGTCTAGTCCTACTCATTTAACTAAATGGGTCAAGTAAGGGGTTAAGCATATTGGGCTTGGGTTGTGGTGTTGGATTAGCCTAATTGGATTGAAAATGGGCTAATATCAAGAGAATATTTAATGGTCAAAAGATGGGCCTTGGGCCTTGGGGCTCTTGGGGTCTTCCTGATTAATTAGATAATTTTTAATTACGAAATTAATTTTTATTTTTTTATTATTAAATTCGTAATTATTGAATGACAGGTTTTTAACAGTTATTTTCGGTTTTGACAGTTTCCAACTGTCATAACTAATACCTATAAATACCTGTTTCATTCATCTGAAAGGGGTTGAAAACATCATCATTCACACCACAGAATTCTCTTTAAAAATTCGTTCTTCCAAAGATGAAGGGAACATAGGAATTTCGTCAGAATCAAGAGAAGTTCTTGATTGATTGTTGTATCCTCTAGACAGATCCCCACCAGGGAAATTTCTGTCTTAGGACACTGCAATTTGCAGGCCTCAATCTACATAATTTCGTTTTTGTGTTTCTGTTGTAAGCATAAACCATCAAGTATGTTTTCTGCAAACTGATTCTTGTATATTTCTTACATATATTTCAATTTCGTTTGTTTTATTTCTGTTAATCTTGTTGATTGTATACTTCTGTCATAACAATCTAAGACAGAAATTAAAAAGTGGAAGAATGGATCAACAATCCATCATCAAAACACATGTGGAAAAGCCTGAGAAATTCAAAGGCTCAGATTTTCGAAGATGGCAACAGAAGATGTTGTTTTATCTAACAACTCTTCATGTTTCCAATGTTCTCACTGATGATTCTCCCTCTCCTCCTATTGGTACAACCACTGCAGAAGGAACAACACCACCCAGTGAAGCCCAAATGGCAGAACATCAAAGGGCTGTGGAAACCTGGAACACAAATGAATATAATTGCAGAAATTATATTCTAAATGCCCTGGATGATTCTCTCTATGATATCTACTCTACCATGACTACTGCAAGAGAGATATGGGAATCACTGGAAAAGAAATACAAAACAGAAGTGGCATGTTCCAAGAAATTCGTGATTGGAAAGTTCATGAATTTCAAGATGGTGGATACCAAATCTGTCCTCAAACAAGTGGAGGAAATTCAAGTCATTGCACATGATCTTGAAGTTGAAGGTATGGGTATAAACTCTAATTTTCTTGTTGGTTCAATCATTGAAAAACTTCCTCCTTCTTGGAAGAATTTCAAATTATATCTTAAGCACTTAACTGATGACATAAGTTTTGAGCAACTTGTGTTGAGAATTCGTGTGGAAGAAGATAACAGATTGAATGAGAAGGCAGATGCAAATTCCTTGGAACCAAGTGCAAACTTTGTTGGAGAAGCAAGTACTTCAAGGACAAAGCACAACAACAAGAAAGGGAAGCAAGGCTCCAAAAACTCTTCCAAAGATGGCAAAAATCATGGCCCTAACAAGAAGAATTTCAAGAAGAATTCTGGTCCATGCTATGTTTGTGGCAAAATTGGACACAAGGCCAAAGATTGCAGATTCAGGAGGGGTCAAGGAGGAAACAATGGAGGAAATAATCGAGGGAACAATGGAGGAAACAATGGAAACAATGGTGGCAATTCTGGTGGAGGAAATTCTGGTCAAGCCAACATGGTTGAATCACCAAATCAATTTGTTGCTGTGATTCAAACCAACATGGTTAGCAATTGTGTGGATTGGTGGATTGATACTGGAGCCACAAGGCACATTTGCAACTCCCGAACCATGTTTTCTACATACCAGAAAGTCTCGGATTCTGAACCAATGTTTATGGGGAATGGCTCTACTGCAAAAGTTGAAGGAAAGGGAAAAGTGAAACTACAATTGACTTCTGAAAAAGAACTTGTTTTATGTGATGTCTTGCATGTTCCTGAAATTACTAAGAATTTGATTTCTGGTCCTATTCTTAGTAACAAAGGTTTCAAACTTGTATTTGAATCTGATAAATTTGTTCTCACCAAGGGTGGGATGTATGTTGGAAAGGGATACCTTAGTGAGGGTCTCTTCAAAGTCAGTGTATTACCTTTGTACTATGGTGTTGAAACACCAAACAATGATGTAACCAATATTAATGCTAATGCAATAATGGGCACTACTAGCCCCTCTTCTATGTATATGCATGATCCTTCAATTTTGTGGCATTCTCGTTTGGGACATGTTAATTTTCGTTCTATTCAAAGAATGGCAAAACTTAGCATGTTACCAAAATGTTCATTAGATAAAAATATAAAATGTGAGGTTTGTGTAGAATCAAAATTTACACAACATCCTCATAAATCGGTTGAAAAATCTAATGAAATACTTGGCTTAATCCACTCTGATTTATGTGATTTTAGAGCAACACCTACAAGAGGAGGAAAGAATTATTATATATCCTTTATTGATGATTGCAGTAAGTATTGTTATATTTATTTGTTAAATACCAAAGATGAAGCCTTGAATTATTTTAAGAATTACAAGGCTGAAGTTGAAAATCAACTTGACAAAAAGATCAAAATTCTAAGGTCTGATCGAGGAGGAGAATATGAATCCAAAGACTTTGCTGAATTTTGTTCTTTAAACGGTATTATACATCAAACAACTGCTCCATATACTCCTCAACAAAATGGAGTGGCAGAAAGAAAGAATAGAACATTGAAAAACATGATTAATTCAATGTTAATTACTTCTGGAGCACCACATAATCTGTGGGGAGAAGCATGTCTTGCAGCAAATACAATACTTAATAGAATTCCTCATAAAAAGAGTGATAAATCACCATATCATCTATGGAAAGGGAGGTTACCCTCTTATAAAAGGATGAAAGTGTGGGGTTGCCTTGCTAAGGTTCAAGTACCTCTTCCTAAGAGGACTAAACTTGGACCAAAAACCATAGATTGCATCTATCTTGGCCCTGCCATGAATAGTGCAGCATACAGGTTTCTTGTGTATAAATCACATGTTGATGAGATCCATAACCAAACCATCATGGAATCAGCAGAGGCTGAATTCTTTGAAAATACTTTTCCTTTTAAGGATAAAGGAAAAGAGGTTACCTACTCTAGGAAAAGACCTCTAGATGATGGACTGAATGATACGATTCCAGACAAAAGTTTACAATCAAATGAAGAGAATTCTTCAAAGGTTCAAGAAGACAACTTAGAACCTAGAAGAAGCAAACGGGGCAAAATAGCCAAAGATTTTGGACCTGATTACATGACCTATGTAGTGAATAAGGAACCACAAACATATAAGGAAGCTATGGACTCCTCTGAAGCTCCTTACTGGAAAGAGGCAATCAAAAGTGAGATTGACTCCATTGTGCAAAATAACACTTGGAAATTGGTGGATTTGCCACATGGGCAAAAACCAATTGGGCACAAATGGATATTCAAGAAGAAGTTTAGACCTGATGGTACCATAGAGAAGTACAAAGCTCGTTTAGTAGCTAAAGGGTATCGTCAAAAAGAGGGTCAAGACTTCTTTGACACCTATTCACCTGTTACAAGAATTACATCAATTCGCACATTAGTAGCAATTGCATCCATTCATAATTTGGAAATACACCAAATGGATGTGAAAACTGCCTTCTTGTATGGTGAACTAGATGAAGAGATATATATGAATCAACCTGAAGGGTTTGTGGTTAAAGGTCAAGAAAACAAAGTCTGTAAGTTAGTTAGATCACTTTATGGACTAAAACAGGCTCCAAAGCAATGGCACGAGAAGTTTGACAACACATTACTCTCTAATGGATTTAGAATAAATGAATGTGATAAATGTGTTTATGTCAAACAATACAAGAATGCTTATGTCATCATATGCTTGTATGTGGATGATATGCTTATAATGGGTACTAATCTGGATGTGATCAATCAAACCAAGAAAATGCTACACTCCTCTTTTTCCATGAAAGACTTGGGAGTAGTAGATGTGATCCTTGGTGTAAGAGTTCAAAGAAGACCAGATGGATATACTCTTACTCAGTCCCATTATATTGAAAGTGTACTCAAGAAGTTTGGACACTATGATGACAAGCCGGTTGTCACCCCATTTGATGCTTCTAGTCATCTAAAGAAGAATAAAGGTGATACTGTAGCTCAGTTAGAATATACTCAAGTTCTCGGCAGCTTGATGTATATTATGAATTGTACTAGACCGGACTTGGCTTATAGTGTAAGTAGATTGAGTCGTTACTCCCACAATCCTGGGAAAGATCATTGGTATGCATTAGTAAGAGTGCTTAGATATTTAAAGCATACAATGAACTATGGACTGCATTACACGAAATATCCTCCTGTTCTTGAAGGGTATTGTGATGCAAATTGGATTTCCAATACTTCTGAGGCAAAATCCACAAGTGGATATGTGTTCACTCTTGGTGGAGCTGCTATCTCTTGGAAATCATCTAAGCAAACTGTGAATACTCGTTCTACAATGGAAGCAGAGTTTGTTGCTTTAGATAAAGCTGCTGAAGAAGCTGAATGGCTTAAAAGCTTCCTAGAAGGTATTCCTCTGTGGCCTCAACCTGTTACTGCCATTGGCATACATTGTGATAGTATGGCTGCTCTTACTAGAGCACAAAGTCAAATATACAATGGCAAGTCGAGACACATTAGGCGCAGACATATTACAATACGAGACTTGCTGAAGAATGGAATCATTTCCATTAGTTACATAAAGTCAAAGGAAAATATAGCTGATCCCTTGACAAAAGGCCTGAGTAGAGAGCAAGTTCTCTTCACATCGAGGGGAATGGGCTTAAAGCCAACACAATGAGTCACCACCTTGCGGAAACCTAACCTAGCAACATTGGAGATCCCATGGTCTAGGTTCAATAGGACAACTAGTTGGGGAAGACTCAAAGAAGCACTAACACAAAGGTATGCTCACTCCCATGATATTTGTTTTGTGTTTTTCCGTTGATGTTATAGGGATGAATGCTTTATTCTTAATAATGCTGATAGCTTCTACAGTGGAATAAGTACGGATTATTCCAGATTAGCATTACCTATGTGAGATGGATGTGAGGTCGCATCTTTGGGAGCTGATATGGCTAAAGTTCTCTAAAAGTCTCATGAAGAAAGGATCGTTCATGACCGAAATGAACACAACGGTAAGAAATGATCTATGCTTAGATATGATATGTGTGATACTTCTTGTTTTTTATTCTACTATAAAAAGTGGTTAGTTCAAGACTCTAGTTCACTACCCACAAAGTAGATCCAAGTAGTACTCACTATGAAAGGTTCAAGTTTTACAACACCTATTCAGATGCATGTCATATCTTACTTCCCTTATTTGAATATCAAAGTTCACTTATTTTCTATTCAAATGTGGGGTATTATTGGAGTTTGAATAGAAAATGTGGGGTATTGTTGGAACTTTGACTACAAAAATACAATGTGGGACTTATCCCACATTGGTGGAAGAGAAAACCTTCTCCCACCTTATATGTCTAGTCCTACTCATTTAACTAAATGGGTCAAGTAAGGGGTTAAGCATATTGGGCTTGGGTTGTGGTGTTGGATTAGCCTAATTGGATTGAAAATGGGCTAATATCAAGAGAATATTTAATGGTCAAAAGATGGGCCTTGGGCCTTGGGGCTCTTGGGGTCTTCCTGATTAATTAGATAATTTTTAATTACGAAATTAATTTTTATTTTTTTATTATTAAATTCGTAATTATTGAATGACAGGTTTTTAACAGTTATTTTCGGTTTTGACAGTTTCCAACTGTCATAACTAATACCTATAAATACCTGTTTCATTCATCTGAAAGGGGTTGAAAACATCATCATTCACACCACAGAATTCTCTTTAAAAATTCGTTCTTCCAAAGATGAAGGGAACATAGGAATTTCGTCAGAATCAAGAGAAGTTCTTGATTGATTGTTGTATCCTCTAGACAGATCCCCACCAGGGAAATTTCTGTCTTAGGACACTGCAATTTGCAGGCCTCAATCTACATAATTTCGTTTTTGTGTTTCTGTTGTAAGCATAAACCATCAAGTATGTTTTCTGCAAACTGATTCTTGTATATTTCTTACATATATTTCAATTTCGTTTGTTTTATTTCTGTTAATCTTGTTGATTGTATACTTCTGTCATAACAATCTAAGACAGAAATTAAAAAGTGGAAGAATGGATCAACAATCCATCATCAAAACACATGTGGAAAAGCCTGAGAAATTCAAAGGCTCAGATTTTCGAAGATGGCAACAGAAGATGTTGTTTTATCTAACAACTCTTCATGTTTCCAATGTTCTCACTGATGATTCTCCCTCTCCTCCTATTGGTACAACCACTGCAGAAGGAACAACACCACCCAGTGAAGCCCAAATGGCAGAACATCAAAGGGCTGTGGAAACCTGGAACACAAATGAATATAATTGCAGAAATTATATTCTAAATGCCCTGGATGATTCTCTCTATGATATCTACTCTACCATGACTACTGCAAGAGAGATATGGGAATCACTGGAAAAGAAATACAAAACAGAAGTGGCATGTTCCAAGAAATTCGTGATTGGAAAGTTCATGAATTTCAAGATGGTGGATACCAAATCTGTCCTCAAACAAGTGGAGGAAATTCAAGTCATTGCACATGATCTTGAAGTTGAAGGTATGGGTATAAACTCTAATTTTCTTGTTGGTTCAATCATTGAAAAACTTCCTCCTTCTTGGAAGAATTTCAAATTATATCTTAAGCACTTAACTGATGACATAAGTTTTGAGCAACTTGTGTTGAGAATTCGTGTGGAAGAAGATAACAGATTGAATGAGAAGGCAGATGCAAATTCCTTGGAACCAAGTGCAAACTTTGTTGGAGAAGCAAGTACTTCAAGGACAAAGCACAACAACAAGAAAGGGAAGCAAGGCTCCAAAAACTCTTCCAAAGATGGCAAAAATCATGGCCCTAACAAGAAGAATTTCAAGAAGAATTCTGGTCCATGCTATGTTTGTGGCAAAATTGGACACAAGGCCAAAGATTGCAGATTCAGGAGGGGTCAAGGAGGAAACAATGGAGGAAATAATCGAGGGAACAATGGAGGAAACAATGGAAACAATGGTGGCAATTCTGGTGGAGGAAATTCTGGTCAAGCCAACATGGTTGAATCACCAAATCAATTTGTTGCTGTGATTCAAACCAACATGGTTAGCAATTGTGTGGATTGGTGGATTGATACTGGAGCCACAAGGCACATTTGCAACTCCCGAACCATGTTTTCTACATACCAGAAAGTCTCGGATTCTGAACCAATGTTTATGGGGAATGGCTCTACTGCAAAAGTTGAAGGAAAGGGAAAAGTGAAACTACAATTGACTTCTGAAAAAGAACTTGTTTTATGTGATGTCTTGCATGTTCCTGAAATTACTAAGAATTTGATTTCTGGTCCTATTCTTAGTAACAAAGGTTTCAAACTTGTATTTGAATCTGATAAATTTGTTCTCACCAAGGGTGGGATGTATGTTGGAAAGGGATACCTTAGTGAGGGTCTCTTCAAAGTCAGTGTATTACCTTTGTACTATGGTGTTGAAACACCAAACAATGATGTAACCAATATTAATGCTAATGCAATAATGGGCACTACTAGCCCCTCTTCTATGTATATGCATGATCCTTCAATTTTGTGGCATTCTCGTTTGGGACATGTTAATTTTCATTCTATTCAAAGAATGGCAAAACTTAGCATGTTACCAAAATGTTCATTAGATAAAAATATAAAATGTGAGGTTTGTGTAGAATCAAAATTTACACAACATCCTCATAAATCGGTTGAAAAATCTAATGAAATACTTGGCTTAATCCACTCTGATTTATGTGATTTTAGAGCAACACCTACAAGAGGAGGAAAGAATTATTATATATCCTTTATTGATGATTGCAGTAAGTATTGTTATATTTATTTGTTAAATACCAAAGATGAAGCCTTGAATTATTTTAAGAATTACAAGGCTGAAGTTGAAAATCAACTTGACAAAAAGATCAAAATTCTAAGGTCTGATCGAGGAGGAGAATATGAATCCAAAGACTTTGCTGAATTTTGTTCTTTAAACGGTATTATACATCAAACAACTGCTCCATATACTCCTCAACAAAATGGAGTGGCAGAAAGAAAGAATAGAACATTGAAAAACATGATTAATTCAATGTTAATTACTTCTGGAGCACCACATAATCTGTGGGGAGAAGCATGTCTTGCAGCAAATACAATACTTAATAGAATTCCTCATAAAAAGAGTGATAAATCACCATATCATCTATGGAAAGGGAGGTTACCCTCTTATAAAAGGATGAAAGTGTGGGGTTGCCTTGCTAAGGTTCAAGTACCTCTTCCTAAGAGGACTAAACTTGGACCAAAAACCATAGATTGCATCTATCTTGGCCCTGCCATGAATAGTGCAGCATACAGGTTTCTTGTGTATAAATCACATGTTGATGAGATCCATAACCAAACCATCATGGAATCAGCAGAGGCTGAATTCTTTGAAAATACTTTTCCTTTTAAGGATAAAGGAAAAGAGGTTACCTACTCTAGGAAAAGACCTCTAGATGATGGACTGAATGATACGATTCCAGACAAAAGTTTACAATCAAATGAAGAGAATTCTTCAAAGGTTCAAGAAGACAACTTAGAACCTAGAAGAAGCAAACGGGGCAAAATAGCCAAAGATTTTGGACCTGATTACATGACCTATGTAGTGAATAAGGAACCACAAACATATAAGGAAGCTATGGACTCCTCTGAAGCTCCTTACTGGAAAGAGGCAATCAAAAGTGAGATTGACTCCATTGTGCAAAATAACACTTGGAAATTGGTGGATTTGCCACATGGGCAAAAACCAATTGGGCACAAATGGATATTCAAGAAGAAGTTTAGACCTGATGGTACCATAGAGAAGTACAAAGCTCGTTTAGTAGCTAAAGGGTATCGTCAAAAAGAGGGTCAAGACTTCTTTGACACCTATTCACCTGTTACAAGAATTACATCAATTCGCACATTAGTAGCAATTGCATCCATTCATAATTTGGAAATACACCAAATGGATGTGAAAACTGCCTTCTTGTATGGTGAACTAGATGAAGAGATATATATGAATCAACCTGAAGGGTTTGTGGTTAAAGGTCAAGAAAACAAAGTCTGTAAGTTAGTTAGATCACTTTATGGACTAAAACAGGCTCCAAAGCAATGGCACGAGAAGTTTGACAACACATTACTCTCTAATGGATTTAGAATAAATGAATGTGATAAATGTGTTTATGTCAAACAATACAAGAATGCTTATGTCATCATATGCTTGTATGTGGATGATATGCTTATAATGGGTACTAATCTGGATGTGATCAATCAAACCAAGAAAATGCTACACTCCTCTTTTTCCATGAAAGACTTGGGAGTAGTAGATGTGATCCTTGGTGTAAGAGTTCAAAGAAGACCAGATGGATATACTCTTACTCAGTCCCATTATATTGAAAGTGTACTCAAGAAGTTTGGACACTATGATGACAAGCCGGTTGTCACCCCATTTGATGCTTCTAGTCATCTAAAGAAGAATAAAGGTGATACTGTAGCTCAGTTAGAATATACTCAAGTTCTCGGCAGCTTGATGTATATTATGAATTGTACTAGACCGGACTTGGCTTATAGTGTAAGTAGATTGAGTCGTTACTCCCACAATCCTGGGAAAGATCATTGGTATGCATTAGTAAGAGTGCTTAGATATTTAAAGCATACAATGAACTATGGACTGCATTACACGAAATATCCTCCTGTTCTTGAAGGGTATTGTGATGCAAATTGGATTTCCAATACTTCTGAGGCAAAATCCACAAGTGGATATGTGTTCACTCTTGGTGGAGCTGCTATCTCTTGGAAATCATCTAAGCAAACTGTGAATACTCGTTCTACAATGGAAGCAGAGTTTGTTGCTTTAGATAAAGCTGCTGAAGAAGCTGAATGGCTTAAAAGCTTCCTAGAAGGTATTCCTCTGTGGCCTCAACCTGTTACTGCCATTGGCATACATTGTGATAGTATGGCTGCTCTTACTAGAGCACAAAGTCAAATATACAATGGCAAGTCGAGACACATTAGGCGCAGACATATTACAATACGAGACTTGCTGAAGAATGGAATCATTTCCATTAGTTACATAAAGTCAAAGGAAAATATAGCTGATCCCTTGACAAAAGGCCTGAGTAGAGAGCAAGTTCTCTTCACATCGAGGGGAATGGGCTTAAAGCCAACACAATGAGTCACCACCTTGCGGAAACCTAACCTAGCAACATTGGAGATCCCATGGTCTAGGTTCAATAGGACAACTAGTTGGGGAAGACTCAAAGAAGCACTAACACAAAGGTATGCTCACTCCCATGATATTTGTTTTGTGTTTTTCCGTTGATGTTATAGGGATGAATGCTTTATTCTTAATAATGCTGATAGCTTCTACAGTGGAATAAGTACGGATTATTCCAGATTAGCATTACCTATGTGAGATGGATGTGAGGTCGCATCTTTGGGAGCTGATATGGCTAAAGTTCTCTAAAAGTCTCATGAAGAAAGGATCGTTCATGACCGAAATGAACACAACGGTAAGAAATGATCTATGCTTAGATATGATATGTGTGATACTTCTTGTTTTTTATTCTACTATAAAAAGTGGTTAGTTCAAGACTCTAGTTCACTACCCACAAAGTAGATCCAAGTAGTACTCACTATGAAAGGTTCAAGTTTTACAACACCTATTCAGATGCATGTCATATCTTACTTCCCTTATTTGAATATCAAAGTTCACTTATTTTCTATTCAAATGTGGGGTATTATTGGAGTTTGAATAGAAAATGTGGGGTATTGTTGGAACTTTGACTACAAAAATACAATGTGGGACTTATCCCACATTGGTGGAAGAGAAAACCTTCTCCCACCTTATATGTCTAGTCCTACTCATTTAACTAAATGGGTCAAGTAAGGGGTTAAGCATATTGGGCTTGGGTTGTGGTGTTGGATTAGCCTAATTGGATTGAAAATGGGCTAATATCAAGAGAATATTTAATGGTCAAAAGATGGGCCTTGGGCCTTGGGGCTCTTGGGGTCTTCCTGATTAATTAGATAATTTTTAATTACGAAATTAATTTTTATTTTTTTATTATTAAATTCGTAATTATTGAATGACAGGTTTTTAACAGTTATTTTCGGTTTTGACAGTTTCCAACTGTCATAACTAATACCTATAAATACCTGTTTCATTCATCTGAAAGGGGTTGAAAACATCATCATTCACACCACAGAATTCTCTTTAAAAATTCGTTCTTCCAAAGATGAAGGGAACATAGGAATTTCGTCAGAATCAAGAGAAGTTCTTGATTGATTGTTGTATCCTCTAGACAGATCCCCACCAGGGAAATTTCTGTCTTAGGACACTGCAATTTGCAGGCCTCAATCTACATAATTTCGTTTTTGTGTTTCTGTTGTAAGCATAAACCATCAAGTATGTTTTCTGCAAACTGATTCTTGTATATTTCTTACATATATTTCAATTTCGTTTGTTTTATTTCTGTTAATCTTGTTGATTGTATACTTCTGTCATAACAATCTAAGACAGAAATTAAAAAGTGGAAGAATGGATCAACAATCCATCATCAAAACACATGTGGAAAAGCCTGAGAAATTCAAAGGCTCAGATTTTCGAAGATGGCAACAGAAGATGTTGTTTTATCTAACAACTCTTCATGTTTCCAATGTTCTCACTGATGATTCTCCCTCTCCTCCTATTGGTACAACCACTGCAGAAGGAACAACACCACCCAGTGAAGCCCAAATGGCAGAACATCAAAGGGCTGTGGAAACCTGGAACACAAATGAATATAATTGCAGAAATTATATTCTAAATGCCCTGGATGATTCTCTCTATGATATCTACTCTACCATGACTACTGCAAGAGAGATATGGGAATCACTGGAAAAGAAATACAAAACAGAAGTGGCATGTTCCAAGAAATTCGTGATTGGAAAGTTCATGAATTTCAAGATGGTGGATACCAAATCTGTCCTCAAACAAGTGGAGGAAATTCAAGTCATTGCACATGATCTTGAAGTTGAAGGTATGGGTATAAACTCTAATTTTCTTGTTGGTTCAATCATTGAAAAACTTCCTCCTTCTTGGAAGAATTTCAAATTATATCTTAAGCACTTAACTGATGACATAAGTTTTGAGCAACTTGTGTTGAGAATTCGTGTGGAAGAAGATAACAGATTGAATGAGAAGGCAGATGCAAATTCCTTGGAACCAAGTGCAAACTTTGTTGGAGAAGCAAGTACTTCAAGGACAAAGCACAACAACAAGAAAGGGAAGCAAGGCTCCAAAAACTCTTCCAAAGATGGCAAAAATCATGGCCCTAACAAGAAGAATTTCAAGAAGAATTCTGGTCCATGCTATGTTTGTGGCAAAATTGGACACAAGGCCAAAGATTGCAGATTCAGGAGGGGTCAAGGAGGAAACAATGGAGGAAATAATCGAGGGAACAATGGAGGAAACAATGGAAACAATGGTGGCAATTCTGGTGGAGGAAATTCTGGTCAAGCCAACATGGTTGAATCACCAAATCAATTTGTTGCTGTGATTCAAACCAACATGGTTAGCAATTGTGTGGATTGGTGGATTGATACTGGAGCCACAAGGCACATTTGCAACTCCCGAACCATGTTTTCTACATACCAGAAAGTCTCGGATTCTGAACCAATGTTTATGGGGAATGGCTCTACTGCAAAAGTTGAAGGAAAGGGAAAAGTGAAACTACAATTGACTTCTGAAAAAGAACTTGTTTTATGTGATGTCTTGCATGTTCCTGAAATTACTAAGAATTTGATTTCTGGTCCTATTCTTAGTAACAAAGGTTTCAAACTTGTATTTGAATCTGATAAATTTGTTCTCACCAAGGGTGGGATGTATGTTGGAAAGGGATACCTTAGTGAGGGTCTCTTCAAAGTCAGTGTATTACCTTTGTACTATGGTGTTGAAACACCAAACAATGATGTAACCAATATTAATGCTAATGCAATAATGGGCACTACTAGCCCCTCTTCTATGTATATGCATGATCCTTCAATTTTGTGGCATTCTCGTTTGGGACATGTTAATTTTCGTTCTATTCAAAGAATGGCAAAACTTAGCATGTTACCAAAATGTTCATTAGATAAAAATATAAAATGTGAGGTTTGTGTAGAATCAAAATTTACACAACATCCTCATAAATCGGTTGAAAAATCTAATGAAATACTTGGCTTAATCCACTCTGATTTATGTGATTTTAGAGCAACACCTACAAGAGGAGGAAAGAATTATTATATATCCTTTATTGATGATTGCAGTAAGTATTGTTATATTTATTTGTTAAATACCAAAGATGAAGCCTTGAATTATTTTAAGAATTACAAGGCTGAAGTTGAAAATCAACTTGACAAAAAGATCAAAATTCTAAGGTCTGATCGAGGAGGAGAATATGAATCCAAAGACTTTGCTGAATTTTGTTCTTTAAACGGTATTATACATCAAACAACTGCTCCATATACTCCTCAACAAAATGGAGTGGCAGAAAGAAAGAATAGAACATTGAAAAACATGATTAATTCAATGTTAATTACTTCTGGAGCACCACATAATCTGTGGGGAGAAGCATGTCTTGCAGCAAATACAATACTTAATAGAATTCCTCATAAAAAGAGTGATAAATCACCATATCATCTATGGAAAGGGAGGTTACCCTCTTATAAAAGGATGAAAGTGTGGGGTTGCCTTGCTAAGGTTCAAGTACCTCTTCCTAAGAGGACTAAACTTGGACCAAAAACCATAGATTGCATCTATCTTGGCCCTGCCATGAATAGTGCAGCATACAGGTTTCTTGTGTATAAATCACATGTTGATGAGATCCATAACCAAACCATCATGGAATCAGCAGAGGCTGAATTCTTTGAAAATACTTTTCCTTTTAAGGATAAAGGAAAAGAGGTTACCTACTCTAGGAAAAGACCTCTAGATGATGGACTGAATGATACGATTCCAGACAAAAGTTTACAATCAAATGAAGAGAATTCTTCAAAGGTTCAAGAAGACAACTTAGAACCTAGAAGAAGCAAACGGGGCAAAATAGCCAAAGATTTTGGACCTGATTACATGACCTATGTAGTGAATAAGGAACCACAAACATATAAGGAAGCTATGGACTCCTCTGAAGCTCCTTACTGGAAAGAGGCAATCAAAAGTGAGATTGACTCCATTGTGCAAAATAACACTTGGAAATTGGTGGATTTGCCACATGGGCAAAAACCAATTGGGCACAAATGGATATTCAAGAAGAAGTTTAGACCTGATGGTACCATAGAGAAGTACAAAGCTCGTTTAGTAGCTAAAGGGTATCGTCAAAAAGAGGGTCAAGACTTCTTTGACACCTATTCACCTGTTACAAGAATTACATCAATTCGCACATTAGTAGCAATTGCATCCATTCATAATTTGGAAATACACCAAATGGATGTGAAAACTGCCTTCTTGTATGGTGAACTAGATGAAGAGATATATATGAATCAACCTGAAGGGTTTGTGGTTAAAGGTCAAGAAAACAAAGTCTGTAAGTTAGTTAGATCACTTTATGGACTAAAACAGGCTCCAAAGCAATGGCACGAGAAGTTTGACAACACATTACTCTCTAATGGATTTAGAATAAATGAATGTGATAAATGTGTTTATGTCAAACAATACAAGAATGCTTATGTCATCATATGCTTGTATGTGGATGATATGCTTATAATGGGTACTAATCTGGATGTGATCAATCAAACCAAGAAAATGCTACACTCCTCTTTTTCCATGAAAGACTTGGGAGTAGTAGATGTGATCCTTGGTGTAAGAGTTCAAAGAAGACCAGATGGATATACTCTTACTCAGTCCCATTATATTGAAAGTGTACTCAAGAAGTTTGGACACTATGATGACAAGCCGGTTGTCACCCCATTTGATGCTTCTAGTCATCTAAAGAAGAATAAAGGTGATACTGTAGCTCAGTTAGAATATACTCAAGTTCTCGGCAGCTTGATGTATATTATGAATTGTACTAGACCGGACTTGGCTTATAGTGTAAGTAGATTGAGTCGTTACTCCCACAATCCTGGGAAAGATCATTGGTATGCATTAGTAAGAGTGCTTAGATATTTAAAGCATACAATGAACTATGGACTGCATTACACGAAATATCCTCCTGTTCTTGAAGGGTATTGTGATGCAAATTGGATTTCCAATACTTCTGAGGCAAAATCCACAAGTGGATATGTGTTCACTCTTGGTGGAGCTGCTATCTCTTGGAAATCATCTAAGCAAACTGTGAATACTCGTTCTACAATGGAAGCAGAGTTTGTTGCTTTAGATAAAGCTGCTGAAGAAGCTGAATGGCTTAAAAGCTTCCTAGAAGGTATTCCTCTGTGGCCTCAACCTGTTACTGCCATTGGCATACATTGTGATAGTATGGCTGCTCTTACTAGAGCACAAAGTCAAATATACAATGGCAAGTCGAGACACATTAGGCGCAGACATATTACAATACGAGACTTGCTGAAGAATGGAATCATTTCCATTAGTTACATAAAGTCAAAGGAAAATATAGCTGATCCCTTGACAAAAGGCCTGAGTAGAGAGCAAGTTCTCTTCACATCGAGGGGAATGGGCTTAAAGCCAACACAATGAGTCACCACCTTGCGGAAACCTAACCTAGCAACATTGGAGATCCCATGGTCTAGGTTCAATAGGACAACTAGTTGGGGAAGACTCAAAGAAGCACTAACACAAAGGTATGCTCACTCCCATGATATTTGTTTTGTGTTTTTCCGTTGATGTTATAGGGATGAATGCTTTATTCTTAATAATGCTGATAGCTTCTACAGTGGAATAAGTACGGATTATTCCAGATTAGCATTACCTATGTGAGATGGATGTGAGGTCGCATCTTTGGGAGCTGATATGGCTAAAGTTCTCTAAAAGTCTCATGAAGAAAGGATCGTTCATGACCGAAATGAACACAACGGTAAGAAATGATCTATGCTTAGATATGATATGTGTGATACTTCTTGTTTTTTATTCTACTATAAAAAGTGGTTAGTTCAAGACTCTAGTTCACTACCCACAAAGTAGATCCAAGTAGTACTCACTATGAAAGGTTCAAGTTTTACAACACCTATTCAGATGCATGTCATATCTTACTTCCCTTATTTGAATATCAAAGTTCACTTATTTTCTATTCAAATGTGGGGTATTATTGGAGTTTGAATAGAAAATGTGGGGTATTGTTGGAACTTTGACTACAAAAATACAATGTGGGACTTATCCCACATTGGTGGAAGAGAAAACCTTCTCCCACCTTATATGTCTAGTCCTACTCATTTAACTAAATGGGTCAAGTAAGGGGTTAAGCATATTGGGCTTGGGTTGTGGTGTTGGATTAGCCTAATTGGATTGAAAATGGGCTAATATCAAGAGAATATTTAATGGTCAAAAGATGGGCCTTGGGCCTTGGGGCTCTTGGGGTCTTCCTGATTAATTAGATAATTTTTAATTACGAAATTAATTTTTATTTTTTTATTATTAAATTCGTAATTATTGAATGACAGGTTTTTAACAGTTATTTTCGGTTTTGACAGTTTCCAACTGTCATAACTAATACCTATAAATACCTGTTTCATTCATCTGAAAGGGGTTGAAAACATCATCATTCACACCACAGAATTCTCTTTAAAAATTCGTTCTTCCAAAGATGAAGGGAACATAGGAATTTCGTCAGAATCAAGAGAAGTTCTTGATTGATTGTTGTATCCTCTAGACAGATCCCCACCAGGGAAATTTCTGTCTTAGGACACTGCAATTTGCAGGCCTCAATCTACATAATTTCGTTTTTGTGTTTCTGTTGTAAGCATAAACCATCAAGTATGTTTTCTGCAAACTGATTCTTGTATATTTCTTACATATATTTCAATTTCGTTTGTTTTATTTCTGTTAATCTTGTTGATTGTATACTTCTGTCATAACAATCTAAGACAGAAATTAAAAAGTGGAAGAATGGATCAACAATCCATCATCAAAACACATGTGGAAAAGCCTGAGAAATTCAAAGGCTCAGATTTTCGAAGATGGCAACAGAAGATGTTGTTTTATCTAACAACTCTTCATGTTTCCAATGTTCTCACTGATGATTCTCCCTCTCCTCCTATTGGTACAACCACTGCAGAAGGAACAACACCACCCAGTGAAGCCCAAATGGCAGAACATCAAAGGGCTGTGGAAACCTGGAACACAAATGAATATAATTGCAGAAATTATATTCTAAATGCCCTGGATGATTCTCTCTATGATATCTACTCTACCATGACTACTGCAAGAGAGATATGGGAATCACTGGAAAAGAAATACAAAACAGAAGTGGCATGTTCCAAGAAATTCGTGATTGGAAAGTTCATGAATTTCAAGATGGTGGATACCAAATCTGTCCTCAAACAAGTGGAGGAAATTCAAGTCATTGCACATGATCTTGAAGTTGAAGGTATGGGTATAAACTCTAATTTTCTTGTTGGTTCAATCATTGAAAAACTTCCTCCTTCTTGGAAGAATTTCAAATTATATCTTAAGCACTTAACTGATGACATAAGTTTTGAGCAACTTGTGTTGAGAATTCGTGTGGAAGAAGATAACAGATTGAATGAGAAGGCAGATGCAAATTCCTTGGAACCAAGTGCAAACTTTGTTGGAGAAGCAAGTACTTCAAGGACAAAGCACAACAACAAGAAAGGGAAGCAAGGCTCCAAAAACTCTTCCAAAGATGGCAAAAATCATGGCCCTAACAAGAAGAATTTCAAGAAGAATTCTGGTCCATGCTATGTTTGTGGCAAAATTGGACACAAGGCCAAAGATTGCAGATTCAGGAGGGGTCAAGGAGGAAACAATGGAGGAAATAATCGAGGGAACAATGGAGGAAACAATGGAAACAATGGTGGCAATTCTGGTGGAGGAAATTCTGGTCAAGCCAACATGGTTGAATCACCAAATCAATTTGTTGCTGTGATTCAAACCAACATGGTTAGCAATTGTGTGGATTGGTGGATTGATACTGGAGCCACAAGGCACATTTGCAACTCCCGAACCATGTTTTCTACATACCAGAAAGTCTCGGATTCTGAACCAATGTTTATGGGGAATGGCTCTACTGCAAAAGTTGAAGGAAAGGGAAAAGTGAAACTACAATTGACTTCTGAAAAAGAACTTGTTTTATGTGATGTCTTGCATGTTCCTGAAATTACTAAGAATTTGATTTCTGGTCCTATTCTTAGTAACAAAGGTTTCAAACTTGTATTTGAATCTGATAAATTTGTTCTCACCAAGGGTGGGATGTATGTTGGAAAGGGATACCTTAGTGAGGGTCTCTTCAAAGTCAGTGTATTACCTTTGTACTATGGTGTTGAAACACCAAACAATGATGTAACCAATATTAATGCTAATGCAATAATGGGCACTACTAGCCCCTCTTCTATGTATATGCATGATCCTTCAATTTTGTGGCATTCTCGTTTGGGACATGTTAATTTTCATTCTATTCAAAGAATGGCAAAACTTAGCATGTTACCAAAATGTTCATTAGATAAAAATATAAAATGTGAGGTTTGTGTAGAATCAAAATTTACACAACATCCTCATAAATCGGTTGAAAAATCTAATGAAATACTTGGCTTAATCCACTCTGATTTATGTGATTTTAGAGCAACACCTACAAGAGGAGGAAAGAATTATTATATATCCTTTATTGATGATTGCAGTAAGTATTGTTATATTTATTTGTTAAATACCAAAGATGAAGCCTTGAATTATTTTAAGAATTACAAGGCTGAAGTTGAAAATCAACTTGACAAAAAGATCAAAATTCTAAGGTCTGATCGAGGAGGAGAATATGAATCCAAAGACTTTGCTGAATTTTGTTCTTTAAACGGTATTATACATCAAACAACTGCTCCATATACTCCTCAACAAAATGGAGTGGCAGAAAGAAAGAATAGAACATTGAAAAACATGATTAATTCAATGTTAATTACTTCTGGAGCACCACATAATCTGTGGGGAGAAGCATGTCTTGCAGCAAATACAATACTTAATAGAATTCCTCATAAAAAGAGTGATAAATCACCATATCATCTATGGAAAGGGAGGTTACCCTCTTATAAAAGGATGAAAGTGTGGGGTTGCCTTGCTAAGGTTCAAGTACCTCTTCCTAAGAGGACTAAACTTGGACCAAAAACCATAGATTGCATCTATCTTGGCCCTGCCATGAATAGTGCAGCATACAGGTTTCTTGTGTATAAATCACATGTTGATGAGATCCATAACCAAACCATCATGGAATCAGCAGAGGCTGAATTCTTTGAAAATACTTTTCCTTTTAAGGATAAAGGAAAAGAGGTTACCTACTCTAGGAAAAGACCTCTAGATGATGGACTGAATGATACGATTCCAGACAAAAGTTTACAATCAAATGAAGAGAATTCTTCAAAGGTTCAAGAAGACAACTTAGAACCTAGAAGAAGCAAACGGGGCAAAATAGCCAAAGATTTTGGACCTGATTACATGACCTATGTAGTGAATAAGGAACCACAAACATATAAGGAAGCTATGGACTCCTCTGAAGCTCCTTACTGGAAAGAGGCAATCAAAAGTGAGATTGACTCCATTGTGCAAAATAACACTTGGAAATTGGTGGATTTGCCACATGGGCAAAAACCAATTGGGCACAAATGGATATTCAAGAAGAAGTTTAGACCTGATGGTACCATAGAGAAGTACAAAGCTCGTTTAGTAGCTAAAGGGTATCGTCAAAAAGAGGGTCAAGACTTCTTTGACACCTATTCACCTGTTACAAGAATTACATCAATTCGCACATTAGTAGCAATTGCATCCATTCATAATTTGGAAATACACCAAATGGATGTGAAAACTGCCTTCTTGTATGGTGAACTAGATGAAGAGATATATATGAATCAACCTGAAGGGTTTGTGGTTAAAGGTCAAGAAAACAAAGTCTGTAAGTTAGTTAGATCACTTTATGGACTAAAACAGGCTCCAAAGCAATGGCACGAGAAGTTTGACAACACATTACTCTCTAATGGATTTAGAATAAATGAATGTGATAAATGTGTTTATGTCAAACAATACAAGAATGCTTATGTCATCATATGCTTGTATGTGGATGATATGCTTATAATGGGTACTAATCTGGATGTGATCAATCAAACCAAGAAAATGCTACACTCCTCTTTTTCCATGAAAGACTTGGGAGTAGTAGATGTGATCCTTGGTGTAAGAGTTCAAAGAAGACCAGATGGATATACTCTTACTCAGTCCCATTATATTGAAAGTGTACTCAAGAAGTTTGGACACTATGATGACAAGCCGGTTGTCACCCCATTTGATGCTTCTAGTCATCTAAAGAAGAATAAAGGTGATACTGTAGCTCAGTTAGAATATACTCAAGTTCTCGGCAGCTTGATGTATATTATGAATTGTACTAGACCGGACTTGGCTTATAGTGTAAGTAGATTGAGTCGTTACTCCCACAATCCTGGGAAAGATCATTGGTATGCATTAGTAAGAGTGCTTAGATATTTAAAGCATACAATGAACTATGGACTGCATTACACGAAATATCCTCCTGTTCTTGAAGGGTATTGTGATGCAAATTGGATTTCCAATACTTCTGAGGCAAAATCCACAAGTGGATATGTGTTCACTCTTGGTGGAGCTGCTATCTCTTGGAAATCATCTAAGCAAACTGTGAATACTCGTTCTACAATGGAAGCAGAGTTTGTTGCTTTAGATAAAGCTGCTGAAGAAGCTGAATGGCTTAAAAGCTTCCTAGAAGGTATTCCTCTGTGGCCTCAACCTGTTACTGCCATTGGCATACATTGTGATAGTATGGCTGCTCTTACTAGAGCACAAAGTCAAATATACAATGGCAAGTCGAGACACATTAGGCGCAGACATATTACAATACGAGACTTGCTGAAGAATGGAATCATTTCCATTAGTTACATAAAGTCAAAGGAAAATATAGCTGATCCCTTGACAAAAGGCCTGAGTAGAGAGCAAGTTCTCTTCACATCGAGGGGAATGGGCTTAAAGCCAACACAATGAGTCACCACCTTGCGGAAACCTAACCTAGCAACATTGGAGATCCCATGGTCTAGGTTCAATAGGACAACTAGTTGGGGAAGACTCAAAGAAGCACTAACACAAAGGTATGCTCACTCCCATGATATTTGTTTTGTGTTTTTCCGTTGATGTTATAGGGATGAATGCTTTATTCTTAATAATGCTGATAGCTTCTACAGTGGAATAAGTACGGATTATTCCAGATTAGCATTACCTATGTGAGATGGATGTGAGGTCGCATCTTTGGGAGCTGATATGGCTAAAGTTCTCTAAAAGTCTCATGAAGAAAGGATCGTTCATGACCGAAATGAACACAACGGTAAGAAATGATCTATGCTTAGATATGATATGTGTGATACTTCTTGTTTTTTATTCTACTATAAAAAGTGGTTAGTTCAAGACTCTAGTTCACTACCCACAAAGTAGATCCAAGTAGTACTCACTATGAAAGGTTCAAGTTTTACAACACCTATTCAGATGCATGTCATATCTTACTTCCCTTATTTGAATATCAAAGTTCACTTATTTTCTATTCAAATGTGGGGTATTATTGGAGTTTGAATAGAAAATGTGGGGTATTGTTGGAACTTTGACTACAAAAATACAATGTGGGACTTATCCCACATTGGTGGAAGAGAAAACCTTCTCCCACCTTATATGTCTAGTCCTACTCATTTAACTAAATGGGTCAAGTAAGGGGTTAAGCATATTGGGCTTGGGTTGTGGTGTTGGATTAGCCTAATTGGATTGAAAATGGGCTAATATCAAGAGAATATTTAATGGTCAAAAGATGGGCCTTGGGCCTTGGGGCTCTTGGGGTCTTCCTGATTAATTAGATAATTTTTAATTACGAAATTAATTTTTATTTTTTTATTATTAAATTCGTAATTATTGAATGACAGGTTTTTAACAGTTATTTTCGGTTTTGACAGTTTCCAACTGTCATAACTAATACCTATAAATACCTGTTTCATTCATCTGAAAGGGGTTGAAAACATCATCATTCACACCACAGAATTCTCTTTAAAAATTCGTTCTTCCAAAGATGAAGGGAACATAGGAATTTCGTCAGAATCAAGAGAAGTTCTTGATTGATTGTTGTATCCTCTAGACAGATCCCCACCAGGGAAATTTCTGTCTTAGGACACTGCAATTTGCAGGCCTCAATCTACATAATTTCGTTTTTGTGTTTCTGTTGTAAGCATAAACCATCAAGTATGTTTTCTGCAAACTGATTCTTGTATATTTCTTACATATATTTCAATTTCGTTTGTTTTATTTCTGTTAATCTTGTTGATTGTATACTTCTGTCATAACAATCTAAGACAGAAATTAAAAAGTGGAAGAATGGATCAACAATCCATCATCAAAACACATGTGGAAAAGCCTGAGAAATTCAAAGGCTCAGATTTTCGAAGATGGCAACAGAAGATGTTGTTTTATCTAACAACTCTTCATGTTTCCAATGTTCTCACTGATGATTCTCCCTCTCCTCCTATTGGTACAACCACTGCAGAAGGAACAACACCACCCAGTGAAGCCCAAATGGCAGAACATCAAAGGGCTGTGGAAACCTGGAACACAAATGAATATAATTGCAGAAATTATATTCTAAATGCCCTGGATGATTCTCTCTATGATATCTACTCTACCATGACTACTGCAAGAGAGATATGGGAATCACTGGAAAAGAAATACAAAACAGAAGTGGCATGTTCCAAGAAATTCGTGATTGGAAAGTTCATGAATTTCAAGATGGTGGATACCAAATCTGTCCTCAAACAAGTGGAGGAAATTCAAGTCATTGCACATGATCTTGAAGTTGAAGGTATGGGTATAAACTCTAATTTTCTTGTTGGTTCAATCATTGAAAAACTTCCTCCTTCTTGGAAGAATTTCAAATTATATCTTAAGCACTTAACTGATGACATAAGTTTTGAGCAACTTGTGTTGAGAATTCGTGTGGAAGAAGATAACAGATTGAATGAGAAGGCAGATGCAAATTCCTTGGAACCAAGTGCAAACTTTGTTGGAGAAGCAAGTACTTCAAGGACAAAGCACAACAACAAGAAAGGGAAGCAAGGCTCCAAAAACTCTTCCAAAGATGGCAAAAATCATGGCCCTAACAAGAAGAATTTCAAGAAGAATTCTGGTCCATGCTATGTTTGTGGCAAAATTGGACACAAGGCCAAAGATTGCAGATTCAGGAGGGGTCAAGGAGGAAACAATGGAGGAAATAATCGAGGGAACAATGGAGGAAACAATGGAAACAATGGTGGCAATTCTGGTGGAGGAAATTCTGGTCAAGCCAACATGGTTGAATCACCAAATCAATTTGTTGCTGTGATTCAAACCAACATGGTTAGCAATTGTGTGGATTGGTGGATTGATACTGGAGCCACAAGGCACATTTGCAACTCCCGAACCATGTTTTCTACATACCAGAAAGTCTCGGATTCTGAACCAATGTTTATGGGGAATGGCTCTACTGCAAAAGTTGAAGGAAAGGGAAAAGTGAAACTACAATTGACTTCTGAAAAAGAACTTGTTTTATGTGATGTCTTGCATGTTCCTGAAATTACTAAGAATTTGATTTCTGGTCCTATTCTTAGTAACAAAGGTTTCAAACTTGTATTTGAATCTGATAAATTTGTTCTCACCAAGGGTGGGATGTATGTTGGAAAGGGATACCTTAGTGAGGGTCTCTTCAAAGTCAGTGTATTACCTTTGTACTATGGTGTTGAAACACCAAACAATGATGTAACCAATATTAATGCTAATGCAATAATGGGCACTACTAGCCCCTCTTCTATGTATATGCATGATCCTTCAATTTTGTGGCATTCTCGTTTGGGACATGTTAATTTTCGTTCTATTCAAAGAATGGCAAAACTTAGCATGTTACCAAAATGTTCATTAGATAAAAATATAAAATGTGAGGTTTGTGTAGAATCAAAATTTACACAACATCCTCATAAATCGGTTGAAAAATCTAATGAAATACTTGGCTTAATCCACTCTGATTTATGTGATTTTAGAGCAACACCTACAAGAGGAGGAAAGAATTATTATATATCCTTTATTGATGATTGCAGTAAGTATTGTTATATTTATTTGTTAAATACCAAAGATGAAGCCTTGAATTATTTTAAGAATTACAAGGCTGAAGTTGAAAATCAACTTGACAAAAAGATCAAAATTCTAAGGTCTGATCGAGGAGGAGAATATGAATCCAAAGACTTTGCTGAATTTTGTTCTTTAAACGGTATTATACATCAAACAACTGCTCCATATACTCCTCAACAAAATGGAGTGGCAGAAAGAAAGAATAGAACATTGAAAAACATGATTAATTCAATGTTAATTACTTCTGGAGCACCACATAATCTGTGGGGAGAAGCATGTCTTGCAGCAAATACAATACTTAATAGAATTCCTCATAAAAAGAGTGATAAATCACCATATCATCTATGGAAAGGGAGGTTACCCTCTTATAAAAGGATGAAAGTGTGGGGTTGCCTTGCTAAGGTTCAAGTACCTCTTCCTAAGAGGACTAAACTTGGACCAAAAACCATAGATTGCATCTATCTTGGCCCTGCCATGAATAGTGCAGCATACAGGTTTCTTGTGTATAAATCACATGTTGATGAGATCCATAACCAAACCATCATGGAATCAGCAGAGGCTGAATTCTTTGAAAATACTTTTCCTTTTAAGGATAAAGGAAAAGAGGTTACCTACTCTAGGAAAAGACCTCTAGATGATGGACTGAATGATACGATTCCAGACAAAAGTTTACAATCAAATGAAGAGAATTCTTCAAAGGTTCAAGAAGACAACTTAGAACCTAGAAGAAGCAAACGGGGCAAAATAGCCAAAGATTTTGGACCTGATTACATGACCTATGTAGTGAATAAGGAACCACAAACATATAAGGAAGCTATGGACTCCTCTGAAGCTCCTTACTGGAAAGAGGCAATCAAAAGTGAGATTGACTCCATTGTGCAAAATAACACTTGGAAATTGGTGGATTTGCCACATGGGCAAAAACCAATTGGGCACAAATGGATATTCAAGAAGAAGTTTAGACCTGATGGTACCATAGAGAAGTACAAAGCTCGTTTAGTAGCTAAAGGGTATCGTCAAAAAGAGGGTCAAGACTTCTTTGACACCTATTCACCTGTTACAAGAATTACATCAATTCGCACATTAGTAGCAATTGCATCCATTCATAATTTGGAAATACACCAAATGGATGTGAAAACTGCCTTCTTGTATGGTGAACTAGATGAAGAGATATATATGAATCAACCTGAAGGGTTTGTGGTTAAAGGTCAAGAAAACAAAGTCTGTAAGTTAGTTAGATCACTTTATGGACTAAAACAGGCTCCAAAGCAATGGCACGAGAAGTTTGACAACACATTACTCTCTAATGGATTTAGAATAAATGAATGTGATAAATGTGTTTATGTCAAACAATACAAGAATGCTTATGTCATCATATGCTTGTATGTGGATGATATGCTTATAATGGGTACTAATCTGGATGTGATCAATCAAACCAAGAAAATGCTACACTCCTCTTTTTCCATGAAAGACTTGGGAGTAGTAGATGTGATCCTTGGTGTAAGAGTTCAAAGAAGACCAGATGGATATACTCTTACTCAGTCCCATTATATTGAAAGTGTACTCAAGAAGTTTGGACACTATGATGACAAGCCGGTTGTCACCCCATTTGATGCTTCTAGTCATCTAAAGAAGAATAAAGGTGATACTGTAGCTCAGTTAGAATATACTCAAGTTCTCGGCAGCTTGATGTATATTATGAATTGTACTAGACCGGACTTGGCTTATAGTGTAAGTAGATTGAGTCGTTACTCCCACAATCCTGGGAAAGATCATTGGTATGCATTAGTAAGAGTGCTTAGATATTTAAAGCATACAATGAACTATGGACTGCATTACACGAAATATCCTCCTGTTCTTGAAGGGTATTGTGATGCAAATTGGATTTCCAATACTTCTGAGGCAAAATCCACAAGTGGATATGTGTTCACTCTTGGTGGAGCTGCTATCTCTTGGAAATCATCTAAGCAAACTGTGAATACTCGTTCTACAATGGAAGCAGAGTTTGTTGCTTTAGATAAAGCTGCTGAAGAAGCTGAATGGCTTAAAAGCTTCCTAGAAGGTATTCCTCTGTGGCCTCAACCTGTTACTGCCATTGGCATACATTGTGATAGTATGGCTGCTCTTACTAGAGCACAAAGTCAAATATACAATGGCAAGTCGAGACACATTAGGCGCAGACATATTACAATACGAGACTTGCTGAAGAATGGAATCATTTCCATTAGTTACATAAAGTCAAAGGAAAATATAGCTGATCCCTTGACAAAAGGCCTGAGTAGAGAGCAAGTTCTCTTCACATCGAGGGGAATGGGCTTAAAGCCAACACAATGAGTCACCACCTTGCGGAAACCTAACCTAGCAACATTGGAGATCCCATGGTCTAGGTTCAATAGGACAACTAGTTGGGGAAGACTCAAAGAAGCACTAACACAAAGGTATGCTCACTCCCATGATATTTGTTTTGTGTTTTTCCGTTGATGTTATAGGGATGAATGCTTTATTCTTAATAATGCTGATAGCTTCTACAGTGGAATAAGTACGGATTATTCCAGATTAGCATTACCTATGTGAGATGGATGTGAGGTCGCATCTTTGGGAGCTGATATGGCTAAAGTTCTCTAAAAGTCTCATGAAGAAAGGATCGTTCATGACCGAAATGAACACAACGGTAAGAAATGATCTATGCTTAGATATGATATGTGTGATACTTCTTGTTTTTTATTCTACTATAAAAAGTGGTTAGTTCAAGACTCTAGTTCACTACCCACAAAGTAGATCCAAGTAGTACTCACTATGAAAGGTTCAAGTTTTACAACACCTATTCAGATGCATGTCATATCTTACTTCCCTTATTTGAATATCAAAGTTCACTTATTTTCTATTCAAATGTGGGGTATTATTGGAGTTTGAATAGAAAATGTGGGGTATTGTTGGAACTTTGACTACAAAAATACAATGTGGGACTTATCCCACATTGGTGGAAGAGAAAACCTTCTCCCACCTTATATGTCTAGTCCTACTCATTTAACTAAATGGGTCAAGTAAGGGGTTAAGCATATTGGGCTTGGGTTGTGGTGTTGGATTAGCCTAATTGGATTGAAAATGGGCTAATATCAAGAGAATATTTAATGGTCAAAAGATGGGCCTTGGGCCTTGGGGCTCTTGGGGTCTTCCTGATTAATTAGATAATTTTTAATTACGAAATTAATTTTTATTTTTTTATTATTAAATTCGTAATTATTGAATGACAGGTTTTTAACAGTTATTTTCGGTTTTGACAGTTTCCAACTGTCATAACTAATACCTATAAATACCTGTTTCATTCATCTGAAAGGGGTTGAAAACATCATCATTCACACCACAGAATTCTCTTTAAAAATTCGTTCTTCCAAAGATGAAGGGAACATAGGAATTTCGTCAGAATCAAGAGAAGTTCTTGATTGATTGTTGTATCCTCTAGACAGATCCCCACCAGGGAAATTTCTGTCTTAGGACACTGCAATTTGCAGGCCTCAATCTACATAATTTCGTTTTTGTGTTTCTGTTGTAAGCATAAACCATCAAGTATGTTTTCTGCAAACTGATTCTTGTATATTTCTTACATATATTTCAATTTCGTTTGTTTTATTTCTGTTAATCTTGTTGATTGTATACTTCTGTCATAACACCAACTACCCAAAAATTCTTGAGGAATTCCTCCTGAAAAAGTCGCAAGGGTTTGCTATGAAAGTCGATGTGGTCCCTGAGGGCCCTCCTCCAGTAAACGATGATGCATTTCCTGTAGGTCGAAGTGAGGTAATCTCCAAAGCTTATGATCTGTTCCAAATTTACAAGCGGATCTTTGTTGACCTGATCCTCGCATTTGAAGATAGAGATAGTAGTCAATCGTACTTTAAACGTCTAAAGTCTTGTGAAGCTTTCTCTGTTATTGAGATCGAACTTGGGTTCGCGTATGACATGCTTTACACCAAGGCAAGTGTTGTATACACCTTTGTGGGTTTCCTATGTCGTGTTACTAGTGTTATCCTCGTTGTCATGGTACTGGTGGGCTTCAGTTTTCTCTGTGATAGGGACGATTATCGAATCACTGATATAGTTATTACATACCTATTAATTGCAACAGCATTTATAATGGAAATTTTTGCAGCTATTACCATGTTGCGCTCCGACTGGACTGATCACTGGTTAAGCCAAAAGAACTACACTCGGAATATCCTCATATTTCCATTCTTGAAGAATCCGAGTAAACCACGATGGTGCAACTGTATTGGACAGTTAGACCTGCTGAGTGTCTCCCTTGAGGAGAAGCCCCCTAGTTTTTTACAAGCCCAGAAACTCCTCGGGATAGATAAGTATCGCACAAAGCACCGTTACAAGACTTACAGCGAAGTTTCTGACAAACTAAAAGATCTGATTAACCGTCAATTTCTTGATTTTATGAAAGACAACACTGATCCGAAATCATTATGTAGTCACAAAGGTAGTTTTTCTCTAAGAATGTACGACGCTCTCATATGGAGTACTACTAAAGTGGAATTTGATCAGAGCATCCTTATATGGCACATTGCCACAGGTCTTTGCTATTACTCAGAGCCTGATGATGATAAAGATGAAGCTGACAGTGATGTCTGTCGTACGGAAAGCAAACATATATCTGACTATCTGCTGTATCTTCTCACGACATACCCTGTTATGTTACCAATAGGAATTGGGATGATCAGGTATCGAGATACTTGTGCTGAAGCCACGCGTTTCTTCAAAGAAAAAGAACCTATTAATGGAAAGGTTGAAGCATCCAGAAAATTGCTTGAAGTTAAATGCACTGAATTGCCTCCATATAAAGTGAAAGGGGATCGATCCAAATCTGCCTTGTTTGATGGTTGCAGACTCGCGTTAACTTTGAGAAATATGGAAAAGAAAGAAATGTGGAAAGTCATGAGTCAAGTATGGATTGAGATTCTAGCTTATGCTGCTACTCACTGCAGAGGGTTTCAACACGAGCAGCAGCTTCGTAAAGGGGGTGAGTTTCTGACTCATGTTTGGCTTCTAATGGCACACTTAGGTATCACAGAACAGCTTCAGGTATCTCAAGGTCATGCTAGAGCCAGGTTCAATGTGTCATAGTCGTAACTGTGGTTTAGGAACGATCATTCGATCCTATTATTCTAATTAATTTTGTAGCAAAAGAGTAGTATTCACAAACATGTCTTTTTCGATTTATCCCAACAGAAATCTGTTGGCTAGTAATTACATTAGCTCTGTTCATCATGGTACCATTCTTGTCTGTTATATTGGTGCATTTCATCTTTATGGTCCAATTTCATTCAGATTCTTGTTGCCTCTCAAACTTGTTAACCATAGTCATTCATCATTAAATGCATTTGTGTATCTGAGTATCCTGAACATAAGCATTTTGCAGTTAAACAACATTCACCATAAGAAATTAGAGTATTACGAGTGAGATGCGTCCACGCTAAAAGTGGTGTTTGTCGCTAATATTATTAGCAGTGATGTGTCGTCGCTAAAAGTACACTGCTGATATTTTGTCGCTAATACTCCAAATGTGGTCACTAATGTGAGATGTCACCGCTAAAGGCTTGCCGCCGCTAAAGTATTGTCGCCGCTACTAATCATGTGTCGCCACTAAAATGTCGGTGGTATTGGTATATATATATATATATATATATATATATATATATATATATATATATATATACACACAAAAAACAAAAAATTACAAAAATCCTACAACTAGATACTCGTCATCATCTCTCTCCTCATTTCCTTCGGTTTCATTTCGTTGTAGCAACGAACGAAACCAATCTTCAAGTGCGACACTACATGCCGATCTTTTAACATTTTTTGAAGCATGTCCAACTACAAAGAAAACAAGATAGTCTTATAATTTAACCCACCATTATAACATTCTATATACAAAATATACATTCCACATACAAACAAAGTACAAAATATAGCATTGTACTATAACTAACAATTACCAAACTACAAAATACCATTATAGCATTATACTTTCATAAACTAACAATTACCAAATTATACATATTCATATAACACATTATAGCATTGTACAACTAACAATTACCAAACTACAAATATCATTATAGCATTGTACTTTCATAAAGTAACAATCACCATATTACACATACAACATATAACACATTATAACATTGTACTATAACTAACAATTACCAAACTATAAAATACCATTTTAGCATTGTACTTTCATAAACTAACAATTACCAAATTACACATATTATATATAACACATTATAACATTATACTATAACTAACAATTATCAAATTACAAATATTGCATATAACACATTATTGCATTGTACTTTTATTTCATTTTTTTTCCATTATAACATTGTATTTTCATAAACTAACAATTACCAAACTACAAAATACAAATATATCAAACTATAACGAAACTAACAATTATCAACATATAAACTATACCAAACTAATAATTACCAACATTTGAAACTATTACTAAACGAACAATTACTAACATTTGAAACAATTATCAAAATTAAATAGTCTTGTTACCTATGATTATGGCGGAGGAAGCATTAGTGGTTGTTCATAATCGTACATCGATACAACCATAAAAGGTTTACGCCTGATGCCTCTGATATGGCCTCGTCGAACACTTAATATTCTTTCAAAACAATTTTTCTATCATTTGGTGTTAAACTACTACCTTTAGAAGAAGCTTGAGTTTGTTGACTGATCTCATGGAGTAAAGCATTCTGTATTTTCAACAAATGATAAACATCATAAAAATTAGATTACTAAATACCCTTTAACGAAATAAAAACTTACACATCAAGAAAAATGTGATTTTGCTACCTAAGAAATCCATAGCGAAAAGTTGAAATTCCGTTGCAAAAGACGAATAGTGACGGAATTTACAACGGTCGATTTTCGTCCCAAAACAACCCCATATCGAGAGTTTGCTAGGGAAACAATCATTCCATCGCAATTGTGACAAGAGAATGAAATCCGTTGTAGATGGTATTCTGTCGTGTATTCCGTAGTAGGATTCCAACACAAATTTTATGGTAGTTGTTCAATCACAAATTACGTTATAGTTAATCCCTAGAAAAATCTGTAGTGATGATTCCCTAGCAAATTTTGTGGTGGTGAATCCCTAGTAAATTCCATGGTGGTGATTCCCTAGTAAATTCTGTGGTGATGAATCCCTAGCAAATTCCATGGTAGTGTTTCCTTAGCAAATTCCGTTGTACTGAATCTCTAGCAAATCCATGGTTGTGGATCCCTAGCAAATTTGTTGATGATGAATCCCGAGCAACTTCCATTTGTTGACTTCCTACCAAATTTTGTGGTCATGAATCCCTAACAATTTTCATGGTGTATATTTTATAACAGACTTAATATCAAAGATTCCATATGGACGGATGGATAATTGATTTATAAATTACATCCAAATTATTTTGTAGTAATATATGAAAATAAAAACAAAAAAATCAAATAACATTATATCATAAAATAATACAGTAATTATTTATTACATGGAAAATGGAAAATGGCTAACGTTGTTGTTTTGTAATGACATTAATAAGATCCATTGTCATTTTAAGTTATTTTTCAAGTTGCCCGACTCTTGCATTCTTTTTTTCTTCTTGGGCCTTCATTATTTCTTTAAGCTCTTCGTTTTGCTCTTTTGGTTTAGCAACAAACTCCCTCATTTCTTCCATTTCATCATTTTTTTTCCTGGAATGTAAGATACATCCATTTTACTGTTAATATTGAGAACCGCCTTTGCAAAAGATCCTAATCCATAAAGTTTTTTTTTTGTCATGACCACCAACAACATCATAAAATAGTTTCTCCTCCTCAAATTCAGCACCTTTAGCTTCCAACTTTTTTCGTTTTTCTGTATAGGCCGCCTACAAAATAAAATTAGTATAATTTAAAAGATATCAAATTTATCAATTATATTATGGACTAGCTACAATATAAAAGTTTAATTGCACTGAAATGAATATTACATGAATTTGTCTATCTTTTTCATTTGTGAATGTGACTCCATCGTGATTTTTCGTGTATGTATACATGAACAATTCACTATGGGGTGGATCACTATTGGATTAGGTGTCTAAGCCCATAACTATGATTAGTATAAACTTGAATTGATAGTAGCACAGTCCTTTTGCATTGTCTTCAAATCTGACAATTGAATAGGATAACTGTTGGAGAGAGAAAAATGATTTATTAATTTATTACTTGGTTAATAAATTAATTAGAAATAAAAATATATGACTTTATTAATGAATTATAGAAATAATATATTAGTAATAAATCATATTGTTTAATTAATATTTAATCAAAAATTCATTTGGAATTAATTTTGGGATTAAAGGAATTAATTGAAACTGCAGGGTCTAAAGGTGACAATGTTTAATAGTTGAGCATTGGGCAATTCTAAAACCTCCCTATAGTAGGGGGAATGAAATCTAGAGTGTCCCAGGGTTTCCTTGGGCTCTACGGATGCCTTCGATGCCTTAGGGAGGAAGTAGAGGGATTAGGGATATCTTAGATTTACCTATCTTATCCTACACCTTCCCATCACCTATATAATCTCTCCTTGATGAGGAATTTCCTCCAAGCCTTCTTTCTAAGACCCTTGGACGAATTTATTCCTTCTTCTTTCTCTATAGTATTCCTTGGTTGCTTGAGTTTGTTTGTGAACCATTAGAGGTGTGACACTTGTGACACTTGCTCTCAAAGTTCAAGATCTTTAAGGATTTGATTGTTATTACAATATAACAATCATGGTATATATCCCAACCCTACTTTTATGTTTAATTTTTAAAATTATACTAGCCTCTTAGGGTTTCTAGTTTTTGTGTTCACTGTTTATATATCTAATAGTGAAAACATAGATCCTCAAATTAGGGTTGCATGCATACATAAGATAGTTTGCTATGTATAAAACATATCAGTGGTATCAGACCATATGTTTTTTTTTTTTTTTTTTGTTTTCAATAAGATTTTGGTATGATTAATTAAACTTTAAAAAACTAGGGTTTATGGATTTTAAACCCCAGGGCCTTCAATTTTTGCAAATTAGGGTTAAAGAACCCTATTTTTTCGGAAATCCCAAAGGGTTTTCAAACCCTTTCCTCTGGCCACCTTGGAATCGAAATCTAGGGTTTCTTAAACCTAGGGTTTTCAAAGATTAGGCAAAGTTGAAAGCCTTGCCTTCCACTCCAAGCAATAGATTTCGAAATCTAAGGAATAAATTTGTAGGTTGTTATGTTTGGTATTTATCTTGTCAATTGTTTAATTGGATAATTAAGGATATCCCTACCCTCAATTTCAAAATCCATGGATAAAGGATTAAATTAAGTTAATCTGTATGATTTAAATTGATGATCCTTATGTGATTTAATAATTTAATTAATTGTTTAATTTTTTGGATAATTATTAAATCAAATGTTTTTAATTTTTAAAAATTTATATTAAATGGTTTTAATTTACGAAAATTTTAATAAAGTTAAAAACCCTAGTATTTTAAAAGTTTGAAATACACCATTATACTATATGTAAAATTAAAAGTCTAAAATTATATATATATATATATATATATATATATATATATATATATATATATATAGATATAACACAAGTCAGTCGAATTGCTAGTATGCCTCATTCACGAAGCCGATCTATAAGGGGGTATAAGGAAACTGCCTATAAAATGGTAGTTGAATGAGTGTCCACTCTCACCCACCATTTCCTGGATTAATGGAGAGTCGTTAGCCTAACGAGTTTGATAGGAAATAACATCATTAAAAGTAAAATGATAAAAAGTACCTAAAGTATTTTCTAAAATCCCACTCTTAGTTACTTTAGGAAAAATATGAATTTGATGCTAATCCATGAAATTACACATTGCACCTTATTGGTCGTTAGTGAAGCGTGTGTGGTTAACTGGCACACTAATATGGGACTAATATTGTTGGCAATGGGTGACTCGTGAATTATTATTTATTAATGGAGCGTGTGTGGTTAACCAACACATTAATTAGATAACAAATGACATCGAGAGTACCAAGCTAATTTGCATGGTTATTCACACCTTGTTTGTGATCCTTGGTATCCCAGTCACAAATGGAAAGGGCATAATCGAGATTAAACGTGCCATTGAATAGTTCAATGAATCTCAAAAGATCTAGGAATTTCATTTAAAACATAATTCTTTCATATTGGGTTTTTCATGGTGAAATTGGTAAATCGTCATTTACCTACCTTTAAATAATTTGCAATTAGATTACGACATCCCTCTTCTGAATTGTGAATTATTTAGTTGGATCTTAGCCTTGATTTAAATTTTGGGTTTGTAATCAAGTATTAAAATCAACTAACTTGAATTCTATTTTCTCCTATTATAGATGTCAAGTTCTGACAGCAATGGCCTTCTTCGTTCTTCTGGAAACGTTTTTCCTTCTGAAGAGGATCTTCCACATGTTAATGAAGGTGAAAGAATGTTACCTTCTTCAAGCAATGGTGGAACTGGAAATCATGCTTCTCCAAATTTTCCTCTACCTCCTCCGGTAATTCTCCTTGGGCCATGTTTTTCTTTAAGATGAAAAATACGAAGTCACTCAAGCCCAATTGGCAAGTAAACATCAAGATGGAAAGTCTTTGTGTGCGTATGTTTTGAAAATGAAATTGCACATTGACAGATTGGAGTTGGCCATTGACTTGGTTTTGCGCTCGCTTCCGGAGTCATATTGTCAGTTTATTAAGGACTATTATATGAGGGACGACGACATGACCCTAATTGATCTAACATATATGTTGATTGTTGTTGAAGTAGAAATGATTAAGAGCACAAGTCAAGAAAAAATGTTTGAAGGATCTGTCTCCAAAATTTCAATGGACATTGACAATGGCAACATTGTTAGTCCAGAAAAGGTTTCTCTTCCTAATGGAAAGGGATCGGCCAAGGTCAAACCGTTTATGGTAAAGAGAAAGACTAATTATGAGATAGTTCCATGTGCTAATCCCAAAAGCTCCATGTGTTTCTATTGCCAATTGAAGGGGCATTGGATGCGAAGCTGCCCAAACTAACTGAAGATCTTAGAGATAGTAAAGTCAAGTTTTGTGACTCTACCTCAGGTACATCCACTATATAATTCTATTATTTTATTAAGTTCCTATTCATAGATTCTTAATACATGATGTGATAGTCACATTTTGATGTTTTGCAAAATCTAAGAGAAAAAAATGAAGCTTAAGAAGAGTTGGATGCATTTGATCGTGAGAGATGGATTTCGGTTGCATAGTTCGACGATCAGATTTTTGAGCTGCTGCTAATTAGTTAAAATAGATTGCTTATGAAATATTTAGAAACATAGTTTTCATATATTTTCCTTGTAAGGATAATTTTTTCCGCATATTATCAATAAAGTGAAATATGATTTATTTACTTTGTATTTCCTTACAATGGCATTTATGAGAATTGGTGGTTATATTTCTATTATTAGTAATGTTAAATGTGGATTGATTCTTAATTATATCGTTTGTGGTAATGTCATAATTAACCAAGTGAAAAAGGAATTCTTATCGCCCAAGTTTCGATTGGATAGTAATTTGGAATCATATAATTCGAATTGTGTGATATATGAGAATATGTATCTTTGGAAGATTAAGACTAATTCCTTGATCACATGTTTATGCTAGTAGGAGCATAATTGTTATGCTAAGTATTTCAGGTTAGCAACACTAGTTGTAGGAAACGAAGATTTCAAATTTTCAATATTGCAATATTTAGGAATTGTTTTACTACAAAAGGATTTAGGGGAAAAGGCACTCATACTTCATTTTAAATCTAAAATTTTAGATTGAAGAGTTTTAATAAAACTTAGTCATGAACATATATGAATATCATGTTGAAGTGATTCAACCTATGAAATTCGATATATGGAAATATTATAGCAAGAGACTGATCAAGTATCATGTCTTTATGTGAGACATTATGCATCAAATCCCATATGCTTAAGATATAGTATTGATTACATATGCTATAATATTCATTTGTTCTGATTTTCCAAATGCCTAAGGTGTTAGAGGGAAAAGGACTAGAACTTGGTATGATTAAAGTTATTGAACAACTGTCAAGAACATTCGGAGGTTATTCCAAAGGATTGGTTTCTTGTGGATAGTTGGAAGTATAGTGATATTTGGACGGACCATATTGACATAACTCTGAGTGGAAGTGAATCTTATTCATAATTGATTGTCGTATGGAAATATGGAAAGTTTTCCATAGTGGGAGTTGATGACTAGAATTTATATGTGAGTTAGGAACCTTAATGCAAGAAGGAGTTCAAGGAGTTATCTTGAATCTGAAACTTCTTTACCATGAAATTGTTTGAAGTAACAAAGTTTCAATGGAGCATTTTGTGACATCATTGGCTAAGTCTCAATGACTTTGATGCCACATCATCACAAAAGAATATTGTATGCAAGGTTAGACTTTAACACATTTAGTGGTGACAAGAATTTGGAATTCTCACACTTGTAATAAGGATTTGGAATTATGATATGAGCATCATTAAAATTATGTCTACTTGATCTATTCACAAAGGAAGGACCATAGAGAAACATAGTATGCACATTTAGAACATGGCATGACTAATGTTTAATTTAAGAATTTAGTTGATTAATCGAAACATTATACAATTAATAATGTCTAATTAATATGGTGATTAAATAACAAGTGTTTTATTTATATTCAATAGTTTTGAGATCATAGTTAATAGGTTATTATTGTGTTTCACTTTGTATGTTTTACTTCCCGAATAATTGGATTATTCGAACAACCACAGTCGATCATACTTTTGGAAGTAAGTAGTGAATCAAGACTGTCATGAATTGAATTGTAGATTGTCTATGGAGATTAGACATATCAATGGTTTTGCTGCAATGTTCATGAGTACTTGAAAATAGGGATTTAAAGTATTTGTTAAGCCCACGCTCAGAGAATTACTTCATGGATTTTATCACAAGTAATTTTGAGATGATAATATCGTATATTCTTGAAACAGAGATATATGTTGTTTACGATTCGGTTGTGCATTGATAATGCGTGAACGCATCAATAACTTGATGTCATAAAATGTATTGTTGTGCGTGATTTGATGAGTGAATAGTGAAAGCATATGTGTCGAAGTTTATCCATTCCTTTTGCCCTAAATGGAAAAAAGTGATATATGTGGGCCCCTTGATGATTTTATGATGACATCTAAAGCGTTTGGCCAAGCCTGGACTGAATTGATGTGTTCAGTTAGTAGTCTGAATCAGTCGTCATAAATAAGAGATCGGGTAACAAATCTTGGACAGAGATTAATTATAATACATGTCTCATGTCATTACGGTATCTTGTAGAATGGAGGAATATTTGATAACTTATCTAAGGACACGTAATTGACTAGGTCAGAGTTCGACAGTGGCTTTGAAAGCTATAATTTGCTATTCGATTTTTGAAATCATACATAAAATTATAGTTATTAGACTTATCCAAGTGGGAGACTATTGGATTAGGTGTCTAAGTCTATAATTATAATTGGTATAAACTTAAATTGATAGTAGCATAGTCCTTTTGGGTTGCCTTCAAACCTGACAATTGAATAGGTTAACTATTAGAGAGAGAAGAATGATTTATTAATTTATTACTTGGTTAATAAATTAATTAGAAATCAAAATAAATGAATTTATTAATGTATTATAGAAATAATACATTAATTATAAATCATATTTTTTTTAATTAATATTCAATCAGAAATTAATTTGGAATTAATTTTGGGATTAAATGAAATAATTGAAACTACAGGGACTAAAGGTGACAATGTTTGATAGTTGAGCATTGGGCAATTTTAGAACCTCGCTATAGTAGGGGTAACGTAATCTAGAGTTTCCCAGGGTTTCCTTGGGCTCTAAGAATGTCTTGGATGCCTTAGGGAGGAAGTAAATGGATTAGTGATATCTTGGATTTACCTGCCTTATCCTACACCTTCCCATCACCTATATAATCTCTCCTTAATGAGGAATTTCATCCAAGCCTTCTTTCGAAGACCCTTGGATGAATTTTTGGTTCCTTCTTCTCTCTATAGTATTCCTTGGTTGCTTGAGTTTGTTTGTGAACCATTAGAGGTGTGACACTTGTGACACTTGCTCTCAAAGTTCAAGATCTTCAAGGATTTGATTGTTATTACAATATAAAAATCAAGGTATGTATCCTAACCCTAGTTTTATGTTAATTTCGAAAATTATACTAGCCTCCTAGGGTCTCTAGTTTTTGTGTTCAATGCTTGTATGTCTAATAGTAAAAACATAGATCCTCAAATTAGGGTTGCATACACATATAGGATTGTTTGCTATGTATAAAACCCATCAATCATATCCTAATTTCCTCTTCTGCATAAATACCATAAAATCTCAAATATACACATAAACATAAAAATTGATGTAACATTAAAAAAATTACCAAATCAGAAACTATCTTCAAATAATTTGCAGATCCACTATTATGGGTAGGTTGTGCTGCTCCATCATCCACACCATTATGCCTATTTTTCTTGTTCTGCTCGGATTTTAGCTTGTATTCATCTGTATTCCATTATACTTACCAAGAGTTCCAGACTTCTTGTGCAATATGAGCTGGTTTAAAGGCATGTGGGTTTTTTTGTGGGCTCTGCATGTTGTAGAGATATTGGCCATAACTTTGTGTCACTTTACTTGCCCAAGCTTGCCTCACCAGCGAGTCTATTATTTCACCCCCAACAAAATTTTTTCTAAAAATTAACAATATAAACATAAGTTTTGTTAGATTAGGTGTCTAAGCCCATAACTATAATTGGTATGTACTTGATCTGATAGTAGCATGGTCCATTTTGGGTTGCATTCACCAGAACAATTTGATATAATAGATATTTAAGAAAGAGATTATTTGTGATTTATTAATATATTATAAGTATAATATATTAATTGAGAAACAATATTATTTAACTAGATTATAGCCCGCGTTAAACGCGGGAAACGCATAAAAAAACATATAATCGTTTATAGATATTGTATAATGATTATAAAAAAGTATATGGTTATTGGTATTATTGAAATGTGTAGAAAATACATTGAAAACGATAAATATATATAATCATTGAAAGATCTCTTTGTAGACATCATTCTTTGTTTTATTAGTTGAACGACTTTCCTCGTCTCATATAGTTATAATATTTATATATTTATAAGCATTTTAATTAGACGTTCCTTGCATAATAATGTTACCTAATTTAAACATATCTTGACAACCAATATACCGTTTTTTCTATTGCATTAAATATTGACAACTATTTCATTTATTCAAATAAAGTTATGTAATATAATTTATAAAATGTTAAATGTTATATAGATTTAATTTTAATATATCATCGATGGAGATTCTTTTCTAAATCATGATTGATTTATTTTAAATTGGTTATAAATATAAATGCTAGCTTTTATGTTTGTTCTTATTTATTTAGTGTTCGCAAGAACTTTGCATTAGTTTTGGCACAACTTTGAATAATTTTAGTATATCATCAATGTAATTTGATATATCTGTCAATTATATGAAATATCAAATAATGACATTTCATTATTATTGTGATAATTTAGTTTATATATTGTATTTTCACTAATCTTAACGGTCTTATTTTTTATAATAACCGTAACGCTTTTACTAAATGTACTTTTTATAAATCTCCTAATATCTTATAATTTTTATCTTACTTTATAATTTTTCATAACTATGTTATTTTCAAGATTGACTGTTTTAATAGTGTTTTTTTTTCAGTCTATTCAATTTTATATTTCATTGTACAACATCATCGTTTGTATGTATTCTAAAATTTCACTTTAAAAATGCTTAATGTTTATTAATTTTTTTAATAAACTCATGTAATAATTATGGAATATATATCTCATTTTAATTAACATTCACTTTCTTTATTATATCAAATTCCTCATTAAACGGATATACTTTTGGAAAATAATAATTATAATAGGGTAGCATTATCTAAGACGTAAATGTTTGATATACTTTTGGAGAAAAAAAAATCAGGATCATTAAAAAAAATTATACAAAGAAAATACAAATTTAAATTTGTTGAAATTATGGATGAAATTACTGGCGAAAATTTATTTTGGAGAGAGTTGTATTTTGTAAGGTATAATAATATTACAAATTTTGAAATATCTATATTTGTTGTGTAAATTAATAAATTTTATTGTTACTATACAAAGATAAAAAAAGTAGGTTGATATGATGTACAAAAACATAATAATTTCAATGATATTTTAAAATCATGCCAAAATTAACCGGATTCTTATGACATAAAAATTAAAAAAAAAATCATAATCATCTCTAATATATAAAAGTAACATTTTCGTAATTAATGTCAGTTCCCAAGATATTTAATTTTTGTTTTGTTAAATCTACCTAATATCTTTTCATGTTTATTTGAAAAGTTTCAGAAAGTAGTGAACTGATTTCATGTAATTTGTGACAAAGAAAATCGAAATATATGAATAAATACATTTGATATAGGAACAAAAAATAATCGAAAAAAATATAAAAAGCGAAAGAAGGTACTGACCTTCTAGCGCACAAGAGCGAATGTTTATAGCAGAGAATGATGATGGAGGTTATAAGCAATATTAACGATGTTGTAGGAGAAGGTTTGAAGAAAAGAAACGATTGAAAATAAATGTGAGTCGCGGATTCAATGATGAATCGTATATGTATGTGATAATTTGAATATAATTTTTCGGTATTAATGATTTCCTAATAAAAAAAGATTTTATATTAATGGTTTACTAATATAAACGGATTTATATTAATGGTTGATATTAAGCCTTGATTGAAATGATTTGTTAGTAATATGTTTTTAAAATTGACCATACTAAAATCTTCATAACTGAAAATTCAAGATGTAAAATATGGAAAGCTTTCATTGGAATTAAATACATTCCATTTCAACGAATGGAAGTTATTAATTGATGATTGAAAAACATTTATTGGAATTAAATACATTCCATATGGGAAAGATGATGTCAGCAATTTGATCTAAGGGTGGAAAAAATAAGATTGAAATATAATCAATGGTCCAGATTATTTAAGATGATGTCATAAGGTTTCTCTTTTAGTAATATTTAAGATTAGTATTGATCAAGAATTAATTTGAAATTAATTTAGTGATCAAAAGAGACTGATTAAATTAACAGGGACTGATTATGTAAATCAGTGATACATATGGTTTGGGCTAAGAATCAATGATTGATTTGTGATGGGATAAACTTATGAGATAGTCCATGAATTGTCATTTCAAATCAATTGTTGTATCATAAGCTTGAGTATAAGAATTAGGGTTTACAAGTGACTCATGGAATTCTAGTCAATATATGTAACCTCTAAGCCCCTAAAATCGAACCAAAAGTATTCTAAGAGGATATATCGATTTTTGGTGCTCCAAGCTCTCTCTCATTGTCATCCAATTGTTGGTGGTGTTTTGTGAAACATTTGAGGCATCACACTTGAGGTGCTAAGCTCTTGAAAGGCCAACTTATACAAGCTACAACAATAGGTAATCATCTAACTAGTTTTTTTATGATTCAAATATCAAATGTGTATGCTAGTTAGGCTTCATGCTTTGGAAAAAGAATATTGCATGTATAACTAGTGAAAACTTAGATCCAAAGCATTAGGGTTGTATGTGCCCCATAGGTATGTTATAGTGCTCAAAACCCAATAGTGGTATCAGAGCCTGGTTGTTTTCTGTTATATAGATGCAATGGTTAATTGTCCAAAGTTGAAGCAAATTGAAATCTGCCATCCGCAGGCTGAACTCGACGAGTCCATAATGGAACTCAACGAGTCCATTGCCAGACTCGACGAGTTGGACAGTCTGTTGGCAGATTTTCGGGTTTTTGGCCAGAATTGGATTAGGATCATTACCATTAACTGTTTTGTATTATAAAATCCATTTTCTTCATTTGGTAGTGACTATCCTCATCCAATCAAAAGATAAATTGTTAAATTTTAAGATAATTACTAGTTTATATGATAAACTAATTATTTGTATTATTTGATTTGAAATTATCTTACTATATGAATTGAATTAGGTCAAACTGGTAAAGGATAAAATTATATGATTATTTTTATAAGGTTAAAATTTGATCTAAATGACTTTGAAGAGGTACAAAACTTTCCATCAAGTTTTGGAATTCAAACGGTCTTTAAGAGTTACAATACTTGCTATTAAGTTTTGGAATTTAAAAAGTCTCAATTTATTAATTATAAATTCTAAAACCCTAGTAATTTGAAAAGGTTTAATTTGTGTAACTCTTGGTTTTGTAACTTAAAATTTAATTAAATAGCCTTAATTTTGAAATCTTAAGTTTAGATCCTTGACCTTTTGAATAGTTTAAATTACACCCTTATGGTTTTGTTAAATTAATTAAGTGCTTAATTAAAAGTGAGAATTAATAAATCCATAATGACTTGGTTTAAAATTAATTAAATTAAAAGCTTAACTTATTAAAAGATTAAACCACCTAGTATTTTAAAAGTTTAAAATACACCCTTATACTATATAAAATTAAAAGTTTAATATATTATATATGTATAAGTAAAAAGTCATTCTTACCGTTAGTAAGCCTCATTCACAAAGTTGGTCTATAAGGAGTGTTTAAGGAAATTGCCTTTAAAATGGCGATTAAATGGGTATACACTCTTACCCACCGCACCCTTGACCAATGGAGGGTCATTAGCCAAATGGGTAGGATAGGACACAAACTTTTATTAATAAGTATAATGAAATACAGGTAACTAAATGTTCCATAAATTCCCAATCTTACTTACTTAGAAAAAATGTGAATTTGATGCTAGCCAATGAAATTGCACATTGTACCTTGTTGGTCGTTAGTGGAGCGTGTGTGGTTAACTAGCACACTAATATGGGACTAATGAAGGATGGAAATGGGTTGCTCGTAAGTTATCATAGATCAATGGAGCATATGTGGTTAACTGGCGCATTGATTAGGTGATAAATGACTTCAAGAGTACCAAGCTAATTTGCATGGTTATTCACACCTTGTTTGTGATCCTCGGTATCCCAGTCACAAACTTGAAGGGCATAATCGAGATTAAACATGTCATTGAAAAGTTCAATGAATCTCAAAAGGATCTAGGAGTTTCATTTAAAAAACCTAATTCGTTTAAAATTTTGTTTTCGTGATGGAATTGGTAAATAGTCATTTACTTACCGACAAATAGTTTACAATTGGATTACAACATCCCTCTTCTGAATTGTAAATTATTATGTTGGGTCCTAGCCTTAATATTTCATTTGGGTGTTATATTAAGGACTGAATCAAGTAACTTGAATTCCACCCCTTGTAGATGTCTAGTTCTAACAACTATGGTCTGCCTTATCCGTTTAGAAAAAGCTTTCCTCATGAAGATGATGTTCCGCGTTTTGATCAAGGAACTAGAAATTATACTTCACTTCCTCCACCTCCTCTAATTATTCTCCCTGACCCATGTGTTCGTCGACTTGAAAATTTCAAGGTCACTCAAGCCCTATTGGCAAGCAAACACGAAGATGGAAAGTCTGTATGTGCTCATGTCTTGGAGATGAAGTTGCATATTGATAGGCTGGGAATGTTGGGTGTCGTTTTTCTAAGAAAGTTGGTTGTTGACTTGGTTCTTCAATCACTTCCTGAGTCGTATGGTCAGTTTGTTAAAGACTACTATATGACAGATCACGACGTGACCCTTATCGATCTTACATATTTGCTAATTGTTGATGATTCAGCAATAACTTGGCGCAATGGCCAAGCAAATTTGAATGAAAGATCTGCATCCCAAATTTCCATGACCTTAACAATGGCTAAGGTGATAGTCCAGAAATGGTTTCTTCTCCTAAGAGAGAGAAATCGGCCATGGTCGAAAAATTTGATCATAAGAGAAAGGTCGAGTCTGAGATAATCCCATGCGTCATTCCAAAAGAGTCTGTTTGTTTCTGTTATCAAGAGAAGGGGCATTGGATGCGAAGCTGCCATATCTAACTGAAGGATCGTAAAGTCAAAATTTCTGACTTTGCTACAGGTAAGTCCACTATCTAACTCTATTAAGCTCTTATTTATAGATTCTTAATACATGATGCGATAAGATTGCATTTTGATCTTTTGTAGGATCAAAGAATAGAAAGGAAGCTTAAAGGAAGAGTAAGTTGAGTCTGGTCGCGGCGAGATGGATTTTGATTGCATGGTTCGATGATCAAATTTTTGAGCTGCTGTTTAGGAGTTATGATATATTGCTTAAGAATGTTTAGAAACATAGTTTTCATATGTATTTGCATTGTAAGGACAAGTTTACCGCATTTTATAAATAAATAAAGTTTTGATTTTATTTTATTTATGTTTCCTTGCAATGACACTTGTGAAAATTGTTGTTTGTATGTTTCCATTAATAGCAATGTTGAAAATGGTTTGATTCTAAGTTATATCGATTGTGGTAGTGTCGTAATTTCCTAAGTAAGGAAAGATTCTCATCACCCAAGTTTCAATTAGACAGAAACTTTGAATCATGTGCTTTGAGTTATATGATGTATGAAAGTCTTGGTACATGGGAAAATTAGGACTAATTCCATGTTCACATATGTATGTGAATCAAGTGATGGAATTAAGGATCTAATACACATTGATGTGCACTGGTCAGATCCACCACAAGAGTGATAAAAACTATTCATCATGATTTACTGATGGTTTAGTAAATATGGTTATGCTTACAATCTTAAGTATAATTCTAATGCCTTGAAAAGTTTCAAAGTATAAGCAGAACGAATAAGAAGAATCAATTAGGCAGAAATATAAAAGTTTCCCCAATCTGAAAGGAAAGGAGAGTACTTTAGTATCGTGTTTTATGATCATCCTAATGATTATGGAACCATATCACAATTGATCATCTAAGGACATCTTAATGCATTTATATGAAGTGTTTTTTTATTAATAAGAATCCACACTAACTCTTGAATATTTGGTTGTCAAGGAATGTTTCTTGATAAGAGAATCTTATATGTCAAGAGGTCGGTGGAAGTCTTATTGATCTTGAATAGTTCAAGAGATGTGTCAAGAATAAAACTATTGTTAATCACTAGCACACGACTTGAGGTTGATAACCCATCATGTTGACATATTCTTGTTTCTGTGCCCATTCCAGTTAAGGGAACTATGCATGTGAGGTTTATGAGTTCTCATTTAATTACATAAGGCAAAGCACCTTGATCAATGAAAGTACAGTGACCCGTAAGGGCGAGCTGCTAACTAACTTGGAAGCAATGGTAGGTCGTTCTGCTATCAAATGGCAAGAAACTAAGATAAAAAAGTTCAGTCCATATCAGTTTGGATTTGTCAAAAACCTTGTCTTATGATAGTGGTTGGAAATGACAAATCCACATGGATAGGAACACATACACCATAAAAATCTAAGTGGTAAGAGGTTTCTCTCTCCTTCATGAAAATGATTGTGAGGAAACATTTTCACTAAGTAGATTTTTAGAGTTAACAGTTGTGTTAACTATGTTCTCAAATTCGAGTATGATTATGGCATCCCTCTTTATAGTTTGAATTTGAAAAATTCGCAACTGGTTTGAACATTTGAGACTTATCGCTATAAGTTCTGAAAAGGTTTAGACGCACACATGAGTTGTCTAATCAATGGTGTATGAACTTGAGAAGCGTAGATAAAGGCTTATCGAAGCATCTTGTATCAGAAACCATGAACTTTGGTAAGAAAGTCAATAAGTATTGATTTCTAGAAGTCCAACTGATTTCTAGGTACATGTCAAAGCTAGTGGGAGCACAATTATTACGTTGAGTGTTGCAAGTTAGCAATGATATATATATATATATATATATATATATATATATATATATATATATATATATATATATATAGGAAACAAAGTTTTAATTTGGAAAGTTGCAAAGTTTGAAAAGTTGTTTTGCTATAGTAAGGGAGAGGAAACTTATGCTTTATTTCGAATCTAAAAATTTAGATTGAAGTATTAATCGAACTTAGTCATGGATATATATATGAATGTAATGTTGAAATGTTTCAACATTGGAAATTCTACATATGAGAATATTTTAGCAAAAGACTGGTCAAGTATCATGTCTTTATGTAAGACATTATGAATCGTATCTCATATACTTCGGATATAAGGTCGATTACATATGCTATAATATTCACTCATTCTTATTTTCCAAATTCCAAGGGCATTAATAGGGAAAAGGACTAGAACCGGATATGACTAAGGTTGTTAAGCAACTGTCAAGGACAATCTAAGGTTCACCGAAGATTAGTTACTTGTGAATAGTTGGAGGTATAGTAATTGATGGACCATATTGATATAATTCGGAATAGATAGGATTCTATTTAGAATAGATAGTCATACGGCAATTATGGAAATGTTTCCATAATAGGAGTTGGATATTAAAAAAATTTGTGTGAATTAGAAACTTTAATGTAAGAAGGATGTTCAAAGAATGCTCTTTGAATGTGAGACTTCAATTCCATAGAATTGTCTTATAACATTCTTAAATGGAATACTTTGTAATATCATTGGCCAAGTCTCTGTGACTTTTGTTCCTAGACATTACAAAAGGATCATTGCATGTAACTTTAGACTCTAACAGATTCTAGTAGTGGCAAGAATTTGGTATTCTTACACTTGTGATAAGGATTAGGAAATTGTGAAATGAGCATCAGTGAAAAACGTGTTCAATTGATCTATTTCATAAAGTAAAGGACCAAAGATGAACATAGTACGCATGCTTGAAGCATGGGATAACTATTGTTTTAATTCAAGTATTAAGTTGATTGTTCGAAACATTATACAATGAATAAGTTCTAATCAATATGGTGATTAATTAATAAGTGTTTTATTTATATTCAAAAGTTTTGAGACCATATTTGATTGTTTTATTCTTGTGTTTCACTTCGAATGTTTTACTTCCCGAATAATAAGATTATTCAAACATCCTCAATCGATCATACTTTGGAAGTAAGTAATGAGGCAAGATTGTCATGAATCAGACTGTAGATTGTCTAAGTGTTTAGACATGGCATAAGTTTGTTGCAGTGTTCATTAGTACTCCTGAAATAAGAATTTGAGTATTGGATTAAACTCACGCTCATCTGAATCACTTCATGGATTTTATCACGAGTGATTGTGAGACGATAATATCTTATATTCTTGAAACGCATAGATATGAGTTGTGTAGAGATCGTCTTCTGAGGTATTAATTAATTTAATTTCTTGAATGTTAGTGGGCTTTGATTGGTAATTGTCATCTTGGATTTGGATTGGACCTTCATGATTTTGGGCCGAGATGTAAGCTGCCCATAAGCTATACGTGGGGCGTAGTGCCTTTAGTTTGCGTGGGTTGTGAGAGGCGTACGCACAGCGTACCTAGAGGTACGCCCAGCGTACGCGACCAAGTGGCGAAACCCTAATTTTAGGGTTTGAGACGTATTTAAACCCCATTATAGCCTCCCATTTGGCCTCCTCACTCATCCTTCACCCCAGAAAACCCTAGTTCGTCCCTTTTTCCTTGTTGTGTGTGTGTTTGATCTTTTGGGCTCATTTTTGTGAAGAAAAGTTGGGAAGAAGAAGAAGAGAAGTGGAAGAAGGAGAACTTCCCAGAACCATATCGTAAAACATAAAATGAGCTGCTAGACAAGGGTTTTATCAGGCCGAGCAGTTCGCCCTGGGGAGCACCGATTTTGTTCGTGAAGAAGAAGGACGGGTCGCACCGTATGTGTATTGATTATCGGGAGTTGAATAAGGTAACGGTGAAGAACCGTTATCCACTCCCAAGGATAAATGATTTGTTTGATCAGCTGCAAGGAGCGTCTTGGTTTTCCAAGATCGTTTTACGCTCCGGGTATCATCAGATGCGAGTCAGGGATGAGTATGTGCAGAAGACTGCTTTCAGGACCCGGTATGGTCATTATGAGTTCGTGGTGATGCCGTTTGGGCTCACCAATGCTACAGCCGCTGTAACATCCCAAAAATACGAGCCAAAAATTTCATTTTTAAAACATATACTTAGTAAAGCATTTAGAAATAAAAGTGTTCACTGATCATAACATTTCATAAAAGATATCACATGCCTGGAAAACATTTTCATAAACATAATAATGTCAGGGTACAAATCCCCAGGAAGATCTCATAGTGCGGAATACGAGGCATGTGTGTGATGGGCCGCTACTGCGCCAGCTCCTTCCCCTTCGAGGAAGAGGTACCTAAAACCAAAACTAAAAGCTGTAAGCACAAAGCTTAGTGAGTTCCCCCATAACACCTCATATCATACAATGAACAGCTAGGAGATACTGGCCTTGCCCACACTCATGAAGATACGGGCCTTGCCCACACTCCGCTAGATGGAAGATACGAGCCTCGCCCACACTCCCTTATCTGAGAGATATGGGCCTCGCCCACACTCTACTATCAGAGAGATACGGGCCTTGCCCACACTCAGCTGCTAATCCATAACATACAAGTATCACATAGACAACGAGTATAGGCAAATCTATCATACTGACAAATATCATCATCAAACTCAACCATGAGATACGGGCTCTGCCCACACTCCAATACTAGCACATCGTCTATACGGGCCGGCCTTGGTGCCTTAGCCCCGTTACTACTGGAAGGAAACTCACCTCGAAGAGTAGCTACCGAAAGTCTGACTGCTCGACGTCTGCCTGCTGCACCGGTAATCCTCCGGCTACAAACCCTTAAACATAGATTAGCCACTCATAAATACCCTTAGGTCAATTGACTGACCCATCCCTGGTCCAAGGTCAACTCCTTGGTTAAAGTTAACTTCCAGTTGACTGGACTCGCCGAGTCGTGGCACAGACTCACCGAGTCCTCCTCCTACTAACCCGGTCCTACTCGCCAAGCCTCTCTTTCGACTCACTGAGTCACCCTTGACTCACTACTCGGGACTGTGGAACCGACTCGTGATCCGACTCGCCGAGTCTGAGAGCAACTCGCCGAGTTCCACGAGCAGATCTCCTACTCGCTTCCAATCCTCACCAGAACATCCCGCAAGAGGATTTGGGGTTTTGGGACGACGTTACGTTGCTAATCCTGCATACAGATATGAAGGGTTGGACCTTCGACACTTAAACCCCTCTTACTCAGTGAAAGTTCATATGACTCGCCGAGTTTGAAGAAAAACTCGGCGAGCTCCTAGCAATCTTCATAGAACTCGCCGAGTTGTTTATCCAACTCGCCTAGTTGTTCATCCAACTCGCCGAGTCTAAGACCATCTTCATAGAACTCGCCGAGTTCCACTTTGGGACTCGCCGAGTCCCTTCGACCCACTTCCTATACAGACCAAAGCTGAGACATGCAACGCCTCTAACCGATAGATCTATGCTCCTAGGGCATGCTTATCACGTAAAGTTGCAAACTTTACGTGCATGCATGGCCCTATGAGCTCAAGAAGGCAAATCCAAGCCATTTAAGGGGTCATACACCCAATAGGGACCTCAATAACCCCAACCACAGAGACTTTATACTTCTAGGATGTCCATAACATCCCAATCTGAAGTCCTTTCAGAACTTAAAGCATAAATACATGAAATTTGAGGTTTTAGGGCTTGAAACCACTAATTTGGGACAAAAAGAGGATCTAATGGACTAATGATCAAGGTAAGAACTTTTCTACCTGAATGGAAGCTTCTCACAGTATAGATTCCGGATCTACCTCCCCTCCTTGCACACTTCAACCTTCTCTTCCTTCCTCTAAGCTCCAAACCTTCTCCACAAAGCCAAAATCACCCTCAAGGACAATATGGGGGCTAGGGTTTCTTTCTACAGTTCTCTGGAAGTGTTAGGGACTAAGGAGGCCAACTTAGAGCGTTTAAATAGGGTGCAAACGCCCGGATTAGGGTTTATGTCCAAACAGGGTCTACTCGCCGAGTCCGGGGACCGACTCGCCAAGTACAAAGTTCAAACCCCGCGCCTTATCCCGCTCCTACTCGGCGAGTTGGTCCTTCAACTCGCCGAGTCCAAGGTAAAAATGCATAAAATTAAAATATTAATCATAAGGAGTACGTACCAGGAACCAGGCGCTACAGCCGCGTTCATGGATCTCATGAATCACGTATGTAGGCCGTTGTTGGATCGATCGGTGATAGTATTCATTGATGACATCTTGGTTTATTCCAAGACTCGGGAGCAGCACAAGGATCACCTGAGGGAGGTGCTAGAGATTTTGAGGAGGGAGAGACTTTTCGCAAAGTTCTCCAAGTGCGAGTTTTGGTTGCCCGAGGTGTAGTTCCTTGGACACCTTGTAAACCAGAAGGGTATTTTGGTAGATCCGGCCAAGATAGAGGCCGTGATGCAGTGGGAAGTCCCGAGATCTCCATTTGAGATTCGAAGCTTCCTAGGTTTAGTAGGGTACTATAGGAGATTCATCCAGGATTTCTCCAAGATAGTTGTGCCGCTCACCCGACTGACTAAGAAGTCGGTGGTGTTTCGCTGGGGGCCTGAGCAGTAGGCAGCGTTTGAGGCCCTCAGGCAGAGATTGTGCGAGGCACCGATCCTTACCCTGCCAGAGGGAGTAAAGGATTTTGTAGTCTACTATGATGCTTCGATCACAGGTATGGGAGCAGTGTTGATGCAACGAGGCCGTGTGATAGCTTACGCCTCGAGACAGTTGAAGCCTCATGAGGCTAACTATCCTACGCATGATTTAGAGCTGGGGCAGTAGTGTTTTCCCTCAAGATTTAGAGACATTACCTCTATGGGGTCCGTTGTACCATTTACACGGATCACAAGAGCTTGAGGTACCTCATGGATCAGCCGAATCTGAACATGAGGCAGACGCGATGGTTAGATGTGTTGAAGGATTATGATTATGAGGATAACAGTAATTACTCTGTTGTTAGAGCAGATCAGAGAGGCTCAGGTTGAGGGCCTCAAGGAGGAGAGGCAAAAGTGTGAGAGAATTCTGGGCCGAGTAGCTTCCTTCGACTATGATAGTCGAGGATTGTTGACCCTTCATGGGAGAGTTTGGGTACCGTACTGAGGCGGTTTGCGGCAGGTATTGATGGACGAGGCCCATAAGTCTCAATTTTCCATCCATCCAGGGCGACGAAGATGTATAGACATCTTCGACCCTGTTATTGGTGGCCCTGCATGAAGCGGGATGTCACCTGGTATGTGGAAAGGTGTCTGACCTGCAGGAAGGTCAAGGCAGAGCACCAGAGGCCTCATGGCAAGATGCAGCCGTTAGACATTCCAATGTGGAAATGGGAAGACATCACCATGGATTTCATTACTAAGCTTCCCAGGACCGCACGTAGAGTGGATTCGATTTGGGTTATTGTCGATCGATTGACGAAAAATGCTCATTTTATACCGATCCAGGAGAGCATATCGGCGGAGAAGCTAGCCGATATTTATGTGTGAGAGGTTGTGGCACGACATGGAGTGCCTGTTTCGGTGGTGTCAGACCAAGACGTCCATTTTCTTCCAGATTCTGGAAGCGGTTTCACGACGAGATGGGAACTCGTCTCCATTTCAGCACCGCTTTCCACCCCTAGACGGACGGGCAGAGCGAGAGGACGATTCAGACTCTCCAGGACATGCTCCGGGCATGTGTTCTAGATTTCGGTGGCAGTTGGGATACGTATCTTCCGTTAGCGGAATTTTCGTATAACAACAGTTACCATGCGAGTATTGACCACCCTCCTTTCGAGATGCTCTACAGGAGGATGTGCAGGACCCCGATTTGTTGGGGCGAGGTCGGTCAGCGTGTCATTGGGAGCACCGAGGTGGTGCTCAAGACGACAGAGTTGATCCAGCAGGTTCGTAGTAGACTGCAGACTACACAGAGTCAGCAGAAGAGTTACGCCGACAAGAGGCGTTCAGACTTGGAGTTTCAGGTGGGTGGTATGGTCCTCCTGAAGGCATCACCCTGGAAGGGTGTCATCGGGTTTCGGAAGAGGGGCAAGTTGGGCCCCAGGTTCATCGGTCCTTTTAGGTTTTTGGTCCGGGTGGGTCGTATGGCTTACCGGTTGGATCTTCCGGCAGAGCTCAGCCAGATGCACAACACCTTCGTTGTTTCCTAGTTACGGAAGTGTTTAGTGGACGAGTCAGCAGTTGTACCCTTGGAAGACATTCAGGTTGATAGCAGCCTGAATTACATTGAGAGACCGGTCGCGATTTTGGACCGAAAGACAAAGACCATGAGGAACAAGGTAGTTCAGCTAGTGAAGGTGCAGTGGCAGCATCGGAAGGGTTCAGAGTGGACGTGGGAATCCGAGGAGGAGATGTTTGAGCATTACCCAGAATTGTTTTCAGATTCAGTGGCAGCGGACTTCGAGGACGAAGTCTGATTCAAGTGGGGGAGATTTGTAGCGATCGTCTTCTGAGGTATTAATTAATTTAATTTCTTGAATGTTAGTGGGATTTGATTGGTAATTGTCATCTTGGATTTGGATTAGACCTTCATGATTTTGGGCCGAGATATAAGCTGCCCATAAGCTGTACGCGAGGCGTAACCCGTCGTATGCGGGGCGTAGTGCCTTTAGTTTGCGCGGGTTGTGAGAGGCGTACGCGCAACGTACCTAGAGGTACACCCAGCATATGCGACCAGGTGGCGAAACCCTAATTTTAGGGTTTGAGACGTATTTAAACCCCATTATAGCCTCCCATTTGGCCTCCTCACTCATCCTTCACCCCAGAAAATCCTAGTTCGTCCCTTTTCCCTTGTTGTGTGTGTGTTTGATCTTTTGGGCTCATTTTTGTGAAGAAAAGTTGGGAAGAAGAAGAAGAGAAGTGGAAGAAGGAGAACGTGAGTACCTTGAGCTCAAAGATCTGGGATCATTCCTTCATTTAGCATTCAAAAGAGGTATAAAGCTTCCAACTTTCATCTTGTAAGCTTAGATCTAGGAGTTTTTGGAAGTTTGGACCTTTTAGGTCCAAAGGAAGAACCTTTATCATGCAACTTCGTTTTTGGAGCTTGGGATTGCTATCCTTGAAGCTCAAAGTGTCCTCATAGCAGTAAAGTTTCGATTTTTGAGGCTTTCATCAAGCCATGCATGAGATCTAGCCACCTTTTTGGTTATAAATGGTTGTTTTTAGAAGTTTGAGCTTAAGGGAGTCTTGTAAGCCATCAAGTAAGCAACTTTATGGCTTAAGACGTGGGATAAGACCTGGATCTAAGATTTTATCTTCTGACTTGGATTATTAAGCACTTAATAAGACTTTTGGCTTAACAGGGCTGTACGATGGGCGTACAAGGAGGTACGCGCCGCGTACAAGCCAGCAGCCAGTACGCTCAACGTACCTTGGTGTACGTCCCGTGTACGCTGCCAGTTTGGGCTTCGAGTGTTTAGGCCTCGGTGTGGGCTGAGTTTTGGACTTAGGGTCTTTGGGCCTTAGTGGTCTTCAGAATTCAGTTGTTATGGGCCAAAGATTAGTATTGGGCTTGAGTAATTCCCAATAAAGGGATGTAGGCCCAATTTAGCAAATTGGGCCATTAGTGGGGCCATGGAGGGACTTAGAAGGAATTGAAGGTTTTGGGCCATGTTGTGACCCATGCCATAGCAGGGGTAAAATGGTTATTTTACCCATAGGAGAATCCCTATTCTGATTTAGTATTTTATTTCCCATGATAGCTGGGAAGCAGTCGGAGCAGCAGTTAGGGATTTCTCATTCAGGAGTTCAGCAGTTAGCATCACAATGTGAGTTTCCTTCCAGTAGGAACGGGTCTAAGGCCACAATGCTAGACTGTGTAACTAGTAGTAGTTTCCGGAATTCGGTTTGATGCAGTAGTTAGAATGTTTGATGCCTTCGTGGCACAGACAGGGTTTATGTGTTATGTGTACCAGGCTACGACCCGATGCAGTATTGTGACAATCGTCAAATTCTAGTCAATTCAAAGTCAAATAAAGTCAACAAGTCAAACTGGTCAACCAAAATAACCCTTGTGTACTAGGGCTTACGTTATGTATTTACTAAACAACTCGCTATTCTAAAGAGAGGTCATAAATCGAAAAGTGCGTACATCTAGATCTCCTTAACCTAAAACTGTGGTACGTGGCGAGCCAAACCGATAAAACCATGTTGCATACTCATCAGGAGGGTGTAAGATCCTTAAATAAAGCTTAACAGGGATTACGGACCTTGCATTGTGAAGCCGGACACTCAAAAAGGTCACCAATGAAACCCCTCTCAATCGTTTTCACTCTATCTCTCTCTATGAGAAATCTCTCCCAAATCTCTCTAAGTATGTGAAATCTCTCCCAAATATCTTTTTGTATGAGAAATCTCTCCAAGCATGTCAAATCTCTCCCAAATCTCTCTAAGTATGTGAAATCTCTCCCAAATATCTCTTTGTATGAGAAATCTCTCCAAGCATGTCAAATCTCTCCCAAATCTCTCTAAGTATGTGAAATCTCTCCTAAATATCTCTTTGTATGAGAAATCTCTCCAAGCATGTCAAATCTCTCCCAAATCTCTCTAAGTATGTGAAATCTCTCCCAAATCTCTCTCAAAAGTTTCCGTAACTTTTTGAAGTCATTCGGGTCATTCCAACCCTTAACCGGGTCAAAAAAGCGGCTTAAAACGGAGTAAAAACAGACAAAAAGGGCTTAAGGACTCGAAACCTCTCTTAGGACCTGAAACCTCTCTTAGGACCCGAAAGTCCTCTTAGGGATCGAAACCAAGAAGACCTGAACCCGAAGGTCCTCTCAGGGCCGAACCTCGCTCAAGGGAACCGAACCCGAAGGGTCCTCTCAGGCCCAAACCTCGCATGCCACACCCGAACCCGAACCTTCGGTCCATTTCGGATTCTGATGCCTTTGACCGAGCCTTCGCTCCTTGCTGATTTCGCCTCCCTTTCCTTCGGACCTAGCCTCAGGAGGACCGAACCTCCGACCCCTTTCCAAGAAGCCTCGCTGGAAGTGCTATTCTTTCCGGTTTTCGACTACGACTTCATTTTAGCTTCGTTTTTAATTGTTTTAACACGGGATTTTCGCTCAAACTTTATTTGAACATATAAGACCCCTTTAATTAATGATTTATCATGTTTTTAAAGATAAAACCTTATCCAAAAGAGTGGGTGAAGTACAAAGGTGGAGTGTTGACTTTCCTTTATTTTATGACACAAGCAACCTCCCATACCCACTCCATGTCACTATTCCCCATCAGCCCTTACCTAGTCACTTCATTGTACTTTTCCCACCTTTTTCCAACCACACAATTGGTCAAAGGCTAGAAAAGTCTCCTCTCTCCTCACTTCTCTCATTTTCTCTCCTATCACAAAAAAGATCAAACTCTTTTCTCTCTCACTTCCTCTCTCTAGAATTCGAGATTCAAGTGCTGATCTTGGGTTTTCCTCCACATTTGGTAAGCAAAATCCATTCTCCTTATGATTATTTCACTTCTTTCTACTCAAATCATGGATATCTTACACAAACTCCATCATAATTGTGTTAGATCTTCGAATCTTCAAGTGATTCTTCAAGTGTTCTTGGGTTGAACACTTCTCTTCTTCAACACTTATCTACTGAAATCACTCAAGGTGAGTTCATACCCCTACATTTTCATGTTTTCTCAATTTTTTAGGGGGGGAATACAAGTTAAAACACCAAGAACATAACTAAACTTTTCCAACAACCTTCATCAGAAAAGTTCAACTCCATTCATGGACTGTTTTGGACAACTTAAACATTTTAGTTTTCAAAACTATTTTAGGTGCAAGTAGTTCCACTTCTTAGCTTTAAAATGACTACATTCACATCTCCACACGATTTTTCTACAATTTATGGTGATTTTTACAAAACAGCTTGTCTTTTCAAACACAAATCCGGACGAGTCTGTGAATATGAGAATTTTAATACAAGTTAAAGGCTTCCAAAAATCATAATAAAAATTATGAGAAAACTAGACACAATTTAGGAACTCTCAGAATTTACGGATCTAGTTTTTGACTCCGTATGATTTTTCTATGAATTTTCTAAAACAGAATAGAAATGGCAATACTAGAAAAATGTTTTCAATTTCATATACACCTTGTAACTTGTTGAGCAAGGTGTGTACCTTCATGTGATGATGTGTTATTACCATATATGTCATCTTGCCTTATTATATAGACATACATCAGAAAACAAATGGATTCTTACCTCCATAAGTATGGTAAATATATATAAATGATATTACAAGGCTATATCCATTAAAATACAAACATTGGTAAACTATGACAAGTAAGGCTTATGCTCACTACCCACACAAATATTTAATAAACTATAATAGGTATAGTTTAGGGTTATTTTACATAACAAACACATTATTAAAGGTGTCACACATACAAAAGAGTTATTACCACTATGAATAATTATGATAAACTATAATAAGTATAGTTAAGCCATTATACCCCCCACAAACGAACATGCTAGTTATAATCGGTATAGTTATGGCATATATATATATATATATATATATATATATATATATATATATATATATATATATATATATATATATTACAAACAAAGTGATAAACTATAATAGGCATAGTTTATGTTTCATCTACACTACGAACTTAATTACAAGAAAGGAATTCACCATCACCACCACTTTTGATAAGCTATAATATGCATAGTTCATGTTCACTACCACTATCACTATTTGATGAACAATGATATGTATAGGTTATATTCACCATCACAATCACTTTTGATAAGCTATAATATGCATAGTTCATGTTCACTACCACTATCACTATGTGATGAACTATGATATGTATAGGTTATATTCACCATCACCACCACTTTTGGTAAACTATAATATGCATAGTACATGTTCACTAGTCACTATCTCTATCCGATGAACTATGATATGTATAGTTTATGTTCACAGTCACTATTACTATTTCGTACACTACACTAGGATTGGTTCCGGTTTTTGGATTTAAGTCCACATTCAATTTCGCATTGTTAGTTTTCAGCTATAATTTCTAAGTGTATATGCTAGAGTTATATAGAAACTAGTCGTGATTGGCTTAGAATTGGTGGTTCCGCCTCATCTCCTGTTCCTCATTGGGTTGTGGACCTAGGGCAGACCCATTACATTCGACGTTTTATCTAACTCTAATTTTATATAACTTATATATGCAAGGAAATTATAGAAGGAATCTATAGGGAATTCTAGGATGCACTATTTCATAACATAGAAACTTACATTTCACATTTTGAGGAAAAGTACCGGGTTTTCATACGAATGGGTACATTCCAAAGTATCGGGTTCACATAGAATAGTTATTTTGGTATTAAAACTATATTTCATCTAGAATTGTTAGACTTCAACCATGATCGCTGAGCGTATATGCTTGAGTCATATAAGAATTTAGTCTTGATTGGCTTAGAATTGGTGGGGCCCGCCTCATCTCCTGTTCCTCGTTGGATTGTGGACCAAGGGCAGACCCGCTATATTCAACGTTTTATCTAACTTAAATCTTATATAACTTATATACGCTGGACGATTATAGGGGAAATCTATTGGTCATTCTAGGGTTCATTAACGCATCATATAGAAATATTTTGTTCATACTTAACTAAGAAAATATTGGATTTTCTGGAAATCAAACTCTATCGATTTTACAAGGAAAACGATTTCTATTTCAAACAAAACTCTTATGAACTCACCAACTTAATTGTTGACACTTTTTCAAAACTACTTGTATTCTCAGGAAATCAGTGAAACAGGAAACTTCAGCGCTTTGAGGACGGGACGTTAAACCGTCAACAATTTATTTTTGTCATCATAATGTAATTGATTTTGAAACATGTAAACATATACTTTGGTGTAACTTTTTCAATTATATTTATGATGGTTGTATTTACTTTGAGCACTATTATACACGTTGTTGTGATATTGTACATGAAGTCCTCCACCCCCGGACGTTTCCGCCATCCTTGGTTTGGGGGTGTGACAGATTGGTATCAGAGCATTGTTTATAGTGAACTCAGTATATCAAACCACATAGGATATACAAACTATAAATGCATTGGGACTAAAGTCTCTGATTTAAAGTTTTCAAAGCAACTATACTTTTAGAAACAAATAATTTCTCGGTAAAGGTTGGAGCATGTGCACACACACTAGGGTCAGTATCATGGTGGGATGGGACAAAAGTGGTGATTGTTGAACAATACGAGTAGGCTTGGGGATGTATAGTCAGGCCTGGGAATGATATAGCCTGATCAACTATGTCTCACCCAGAAATGATTAGCATATGCCCAGGAACGGTCGTAGGTGTTGTGACAAGTCTAAAAACTTACCAACACTACCACAAAGAAATACCATAGGGGTATTTGGTGTTATTATAATTACTTATCTGAGAACTAAATGGATTTTTATCAATAGGTCAATAATTGCCTAGTGGATACATTAAAATTTTATGTATCCAGGACGTCATAGACTTAGAATCTGTGGATCTTTGCTTTACTTCCTGTTCTCGTTGGATTGGGGATTTAGAGTTAGGATCGCTTATTCAAAGGTCTATCCTGTCCCAAATACATATGACTAGTATGCACTAAACAAGGTATTGAAGTGCCTGATAAAGATCATCTTAAAATTTTCTAATTAGTACGTCTACTTAGTTATTCCTTATATTCCCATTTCTCGCAAAGATATCATGGCTGGATTCCATCCCCATGACGACCCGTACTACCCCAACCACGACAAAGTTGGATGGTCCGGAGAGGAGCCAGAGAATGATTACCCAATCCCTGTGGATGGTCACCAAGCTGAAGGCTTTGCTGACGGTTCCGACTCCGAACCTGAAGTGGAGAACCTACCCCCGATGACCCTTGTTCCAAATCCTAACCCTCGTCCGGTTTTTCAAGGCCCGACGCCTCCTTGGGTAGAGTGCTTGGAAACCTGGAGCGAAGAGCAAGACCAACCTAGGCTGTTTAACGGAGACATTCGAATCCTTCAGAATCCAGAGACTACACTATTCAAGGGAACCGTAGCATTGTCCAAAAATTTTCCTTACGTTAATGAGATGTAGACCTATTTTCCTCAAACCCTATACACTAAATTATATTAAGTAAATTGACTCGCATTAAAATTCATTGGGATCTTTCCACGTATTATATAACCCTGTATTACAAACAATTTACATATGGTAACTCCAAGAAATTCTTAATGTATACCAAGTGATTTTAGGAGGGGATCAGGCACGAAACAAATCACAAGTTGCATTTGAGTCACTACCACTTAATTCATTCATAGGGGCTTTGTTATGAATTACATACAAAAATACTTTTAAGTCAGAACATAATACAGAAAAGTCTGGCTTGGTAACATCTGACTTGTCACTATTATTAGAAACTTATCGTCTGTTCGTCTCTACCAACTTATGACAGGACTATGCCGCCAAAGAAAAAGTCCAGACCTTCCAACAGCACGACACCAACACCACCTCCACCACTACCTCCACAGTTTGATTCCATAATGTTTCAAGCTGCCGTAACAGCAGCCGTGGCAGCTGCAATGTCACAAATTGGTACGAATGGTACTGGTGGTGCAGGATCTGGAGCCACAAACACTAACCACGGGGACAGTACAGGACGCACAAAGGAATGCACTTACAAGGACTTCACAAATGGCAAACCTGATTCTTTCGATGGAAGTGGGGGCGTCATCGCACTAATTCAATGGTTCGAGAGAACCGAAGCAATCTTCGAAATCTGTGCTTGCCCCGAAGCGAGCAAGGTCAAGTATGCGGCATTCACCTTCATCGGAAGAGCTCTCACTTGGTGGAACAGCAGAGTTAAGTCGCTTACGCTTACAGTGGCTAACTAGTTAAGTTGGGAGGACTTAAAGAAGATGATGCTGAAAGAATATTGCTCAAGAGGCGAAGTGAAAAAGCTGCAGCAAGAATTGTGGAATTTCAAAATGGCAGGCTCTGACCTTACAACTTACACCAACCGATTCTATGATCTAGCACTCCTTTGTCCCGCTATGGTCACCCTGGAAGACAAAAAGTTGGAGCGATACCTCTGGGGATTGTCCCCCGAAATTCAAGATAGTGTGCTGGCCTCAAGACCAACTACCTTCGACAGCGCCAAGGAGTTGGCACAAAAACTCATCGACCATCGTGCCAGTCATAACACTATGAAAACCACGCAAATTTTTGTTGTTCGTGCTACCAGAACCCTCACCATGCCAACCCCCATGAAACAATACGCTGGAACCCTTCCGAAATGTAACAAGTGTAGCTTCCATCACACTGGGGCTTGTAGAGAATTGCATTGCATGAACTACAATAGGAAGGGGCACACTACCCGTTTCTGTAGGGCACCGGTACGACCCATCAACCAGTTCCCCGGATTTGGAGTAAGCCCAACCTGTTACAAGTGTGGAGAAACGGGACACTTTAAAAGGAACTGCCCAAGTGCAAGAGATGCCAGTGGTGGTGGAAGGGTGCTTGCGATCACCGAAGGAGAGACCACCCTGGAACTGCCCGCAAATATCAGTACGTGTTTCTAACATCGACATTTAAATTCTAAATTTCTTTATATGTTAAATCTAGCATCGATTAAAGCATGCATAGTAGTAATGCCAAGGATTAAACTAAGAGCATAAAGAATAAGAAATTCCAAGGCCGTCATGTGACATCGGGCGGGTCATTTCTCACCATAATTAATTACTTGTACTGTAAGTACTTTTAGTTAGGCCTTTAGACGGCCAAAACTCTCCTGCTCCGGATGTGATGTAAGACCCTCTACAAGGTCAATTTTCCCTAATTTGTTACATCTTAAACATCAATGACGTTGTCAGTCGGATAAATTTTGTGACACACTTTGTTCAAATACTTCCATAGGAGTCTATCTGAAACCCACTTTAGTCAAGTTGTTGGACTAGAGTAATTTAGCTCCGGGATCGTTCCCAATTCTCTTTCAAAGGTTGGATCATGTTATTCACCAACCAATGGAACCCGGTTTGAACGACAAACGTCATGAGACCGATCTACAAACTTACTTCTACTCCGTAATAGGACTGCATCATAGGGATGTAGGTCAAACTTTCGAGAACATGCTTCTACTCTATAGGTGAACGGTCGAAATACATCTAGGTTCAATGATAGCCCTGACTAGGAACTCTAGTTCATTAAGAAGGATTACTAAGAATGTTATTTGTTATGATTTCCTCACTTATATATTCCCCAGTTATATATAACGAATACCTGGTAGACAATAGAATGTGAGAATTCTAACTTAGTTTCTTTTCCTCGTTGGGATGTGAAACTGAAGTAGAATCCCACATTTTACTATCTGCCCAGTCTTGGTTATATCATAATGTGTATAAGCTAAGTTTTCATGTATAATAACTCATATCTTAGTCAGAATCAAAATAATGTAGAGCCGACCTTAGTCACTCACAAACTCCTTGCCTGATTTCAAATTTCGGGACGAAATTCCCTCTAACGGGGGGATGATGTGACAACCGTCAAATTTTGGTCAATTCAAAGTCAAATAAAGTCAACAAGTCAAACCGGTCAACCAAACTAACCCTTGGGTACTAGGGCTTACGTTATGTATTTACTAAACAACTCGCTATTCTAAGGAGAGATCATAAATCGAAAAGTGCGTACATCTAGATCTCCTTAACCTAAAACTATGTACGTGGTGAGCCAAACCGATAAAACCATGTTGCATATGATGGGTTTTGGTCATAAGACATCCTATGTGCTCATACAAACACTAATGCTTGGATCTAGGTTTCTCTATTGTACATGCTTTGAATCCAAGACTATAAACCCTAATTCTAGCATACAAGTAATCATATTAGATATTAGAATAAGTTTATAATGTTACCTTGATTGTTATGTAGCAATAACAATCCCAATTCCTCCTTGAATTGACTTTGGAAGGCTTAGAGTCACAAGTGTCACTCCTCTAATGGTTCACAAACACCATAAGCAAGAGGATGAAGAGGAGAGAGGATGGAGGCTGCCCAAAACGTGTTCTAACCCTAGAATAAAGCTTCTCCACGTTTTTGGGTCATAAGGGTCTTATATATAGTAAGGCTATTAAGGTTATCTAACAAGGAAACCCTAATTTGGTTGCTTAAACCCTAAGCAACCCATAGACTCCTTTAATCAAGCCCATGGACGATTTCCTTATGGGTTTCCCCATAGAATTCGTCCTCCCCTTGATTCAAGGCAATCCATGGCCCAAATTGCAATTATCTTATAATTACAATTCCAGTCCCTTAAGTTTAATTAATCTCTTTTAGTCACAAAACTAATTACTAATTAATTCTTGACTAATATTAATTAAACAATATGATTTCTCCTTTAATATATTATTCTCATAATATATTAATAAATCATATTTAATCCTTTCTCTCCATAATTCATCCTATCAAGTTGCTTTGGTGAAGGCAACCCAAAAGGACCATGCACCATCGGGTCAAGTACATACCAAAATAGTTATGGACTTAGACACTAATCCAACAGCATATTCATCAGGAGGGTGTAAGATCCTTAAATAAAGCTTAACAGGGATTACGGACCTTGCATTGCGAAGCCGGACACTCAAAAAGGTCACTAATGAAACCCCTCTCAATCGTTTTCACTCTATCTCTCTCTATGAGAAATCTCTCCCAAATCTCTCTAGGTATGTGAAATCTCTCCTAAATATCTCTTTGTATGAGAAATCTCTCCAAGCATGTCAAATCTCTCCCAAATCTCTCTAAGTATGTGAAATCTCTCCCAAATATCTCTTTGTATGAGAAATCTCTCCAAGCATGTCAAATCTCTCCTAAATCTCTCTAAGTATGTGAAATCTCTCCCAAATCTCTCTCAAAAGTTTCCGTAACTTTTTGAAGTCATTCAGGTCATTCTGACCCTTAACCGGGTCAAAAACGGCTTAAAACGGAGCAAAAACGGACAAAAAGGGCTTAAGGACCCAAAACCTCTCTTAGGTCCCGAAACCTCTCTTAGGACCCGAAAGTCCTCTTAGGGACCGAAACCAAGAAGACCCGAACCCGAAGGTCCTCTCAGGGCCGAACCTCGCTCAAGGGAACCGAACCCGAAGGGTCCTCTCGGGCCCGAACCTCGCATGCCACACCCGAACCCGAACCTTCGGTCCATTTCGGATTCTGATGCCTTTGACCAAGCCTTCGCTCCTTGCTGATTTCGCCTCCCTTTGCTTCGGACCTAGCCTCAGGAGGACCGAACCTACGACCCCTTTCCGAGAAGCCTCGTTGGAAGTGCTATTCTTTCCGGTTTTCGACTACGACTTCATTTTAGCTTCGTTTTTAATTGTTTTAACACGGGATTTTCGCTCAAACTTTATTTGAACATATAAGACCCCTTTAATTAATGATTTATCATGTTTTTAAAGATAAAACCTTATCCAAAAGAGTGGGTGAAGTACAAAGGTGGAGTGTTGACTTTCCTTTATTTTAAGACACAAGCAACCTCCCATACCCACTCCATGTCACTATTCCCCATCAGCCCTTACCTAGTCACTTCATTGTACTTTTCCCACCTTTTTCCAACCACACAATTGGTCAAAGGCTAGAAAAGTCTCCTCTCTCCTCACTTCTCTCATTTTCTCTCCTATCACAAAAAAGATCAAACTCTTTTCTCTCTCACTTCCTCTCTCTAGAATTCGAGATTCAAGGGCTGATCTTGGGTTTTCCTCCACATTTGGTAAGCAAAATCCATTCTCCTTATGATTATTTCACTTCTTTCTACTCAAATCATGGATATCTTATACAAACTCCATCATAATTGTGTTAGATCTTCGAATCTTCAAGTGATTCTTCAAGTGTTCTTGGGTTGAACACTTCTCTTCTTCAACACTTATCTACTGAAATCACTCAAGGTGAGTTCATACCCCTACATTTTCATGTTTTCTCAATTTTTTAGGGGGGGAATACAAGTTAAAACACCAAGAACATAACTAAACTTTTCCAACAACCTTCATCAGAAAAGTTCAACTCCATTCATGGACTGTTTTGGACAACTTAAACATTTTAGTTTTCAAAACTATTTTAGGTGCAAGTAGTTCCACTTCTTAGCTTTAAAATGACTACATTCACATCTCCACACGATTTTTCTACAATTTATGGTGATTTTTACAAAACAGCTTGTCTTTTCAAACACAAATCCGGACGAGTCTGTGAATATGAGAATTTTAATACAAGTTAAAGGCTTCCAAAAATCATAATAAAAATTATGAGAAAACTAGACACAATTTAGGAACTCTCAGAATTTACGGATCTAGTTTTTGACTCCGTATGATTTTTCTATGAATTTTCTAAAACAGAATAGAAATGGCAATACTAGAAAAATGTTTTCAATTTCATATACACCTTGTAACTTGTTGAGCAAGGTGTGTACCTTCATGTGATGATGTGTTATTACCATATATGTCATCTTGCCTTATTATATAGACATACATCAGAAAACAAATGGATTCTTACCTCCATAAGTATGGTAAATATATATAAATGATATTACAAGGCTATATCCATTAAAATACAAACATTGGTAAACTATGACAAGTAAGGCTTATGCTCACTACCCACACAAATATTTAATAAACTATAATAGGTATAGTTTAGGGTTATTTTACATAACAAACACATTATTAAAGGTGTCACACATACAAAAGAGTTATTACCACTATGAATAATTATGATAAACTATAATAAGTATAGTTAAGCCATTATACCCCCCACAAACGAACATGCTAGTTATAATCGGTATAGTTATGGCATATATATATATATATATATATGTATATATATATATATATATATATATATATATATATATATATATATATATATTACAAACAAAGTGATAAACTATAATAGGCATAGTTTATGTTTCATCTACACTACGAACTTAATTACAAGAAAGGAATTCACCATCACCACCACTTTTGATAAGCTATAATATGCATAGTTCATGTTCACTACCACTATCACTATTTGATGAACAATGATATGTATAGGTTATATTCACCATCACAATCACTTTTGATAAGCTATAATATGCATAGTTCATGTTCACTACCACTATCACTATTTGATGAACTATGATATGTATAGGTTATATTCACCATCACCACCACTTTTGGTAAACTATAATATGCATAGTACATGTTCACTAGTCACTATCTCTATCCGATGAACTATGATATGTATAGTTTATGTTCACAGTCACTATTACTATTTCGTACACTACACTAGGATTGGTTCCGGTTTTTGGATTTAAGTCCACATTCAATTTCGCATTGTTAGTTTTCAGCTATAATTTCTAAGTGTATATGCTAGAGTTATATAGAAACTAGTCGTGATTGGCTTAGAATTGGTGGTTCCGCCTCATCTCCTGTTCCTCATTGGGTTGTGGACCTAGGGCAGACCCATTACATTCGACGTTTTATCTAACTCTAATTTTATATAACTTATATATGCAAGGAAATTATAGAAGGAATCTATAGGGAATTCTAGGATGCACTATTTCATAACATAGAAACTTACATTTCACATTTTGAGGAAAAGTACCGGGTTTTCATACGAATGGGTACATTCCAAAGTATCGGGTTCACATAGAATAGTTATTTTGGTATTAAAACTATATTTCATCTAGAATTGTTAGACTTCAACCATGATCGCTGAGCGTATATGCTTGAGTCATATAAGAATTTAGTCTTGATTGGCTTAGAATTGGTGGGGCCCGCCTCATCTCCTGTTCCTCGTTGGGTTGTGGACCTAGGGCAGACCCGCTATATTCAACGTTTTATCTAACTTAAATCTTATATAACTTATATATGCTGGACGAATATAGGGGAAATCTATTGGTCATTCTAGGGTTCATTAACGCATCATATAGAAATGTTATGTTCATACTTAACTAAGAAAATATTGGATTTTCTGGAAATCAAACTCTATCGATTTTACAAGGAAAACGGTTTCTATTTCAAACAAAACTCTTATGAACTCACCAACTTAATTGTTGACACTTTTTCAAAACTACTTGTGTTCTCAGGAAATCAGTGAAACAGGAAAACTTCAGCGCTTTGAGGATGGGACGTTAAACCGTCAACAAGTTATTTTTGTCATCATAATGTAATTGATTTTGAAACATGTAAACATATACTTTGGTGTAACTTTTTCAATTATATTTATGACGGTTGTATTTACTTTGAGCACTATTATATACGTTGTTGTGATACTGTACATGAAGTCCTCCACCCCCGGACGTTTCCGCCATCCTTGGTTTGGGGGTGTGACAAGTATGCAGTTTATGTGTTCATGCTACTTGATATGTTTATGCTATGCTATGTTATGCTCAGTCGTTTCTGAACTTTGGTCTGATGCAGTTAGTTCCGGACTTCGGTCCGATGCAGGGGACAAGGTCCCAGTCAGTTCCGGACTTCGGTCCGATGCAGAGGGCAAGGCCCTGGTTAGTTCCGGACTTCGGTCTGATGCAGTTTCCAGACTTCGGTCTGATGTAGAGGGCAAGGCCCTGGTTAGTTCCGGACTTCGGTCCGATGCAGTTTCTGGACTCTGGTCCGATGCAGTGGGCAAGGCCCAATATGTGTTATACGTTATTGTATGGTATGTGGTAGTTTAGGGAAGCTCACTAAGCTTCGTGCTTACAGTTTCAGTTTTGGTTTCAGGTACTTCCGCAAGTAAAGGGAAGAGCTCGGGATGATGGCATCGCACACACCACAGCTTCAGTTTGTCCTGGGAGTTGATTTTAGCTTTTCATTGATATGTTTTGATTTAGTCTTGATATAGTTTTCTTGTGATACTTGTTATGGTTTTGAGATATTGACGTATGGGTTTTATTTTATGGTATTGATATAATGATTTTTGTAACGATTAAACAAAAAATTTTGGGTCGTATTTAGAGATGTTACAAGTTGTTGTTTACAGATAGGTTGCACATTGATAATACGTAAACACATCATTAACTTGATGTTATAAAACGTATTGTTGTGTTGATTTGATGAGTAAATAGTACAAGCATATGAGTCAAATTTTATCCATTCCTTTTACCCTAAGAGGGATGAAAGCGATATTTGTGGACCCCTAGATGATTTAGTGATGACACCTGAAGTTCTTGGCCAAGCCTGGACTAAGTTGATGTGTTCAATTGTAGTTAGTCTTCATAAATTGGAAATCGGGAAACAACACATGGATTGAGAGAATGATTATAATCCATGTCTCATATCCATATGATATCTTGTAGAATGGATGAATATATGATCCCTTATCTAAAGAACACGTCAGAATTCGATAACGGATTTTCAGAGCTATGATTGCTAATCGGATTTTGAAGTTGCATTGGCAGTTATAGTTATTAGTCTTATCCAAGTGAGAGACTATCGGATTCGGTGTCTAAGCCCAAAACTATAATTGATATGTACTTGACCAGATAGTAGCATATGGTCCATTTTAGGTTGCATTCACCAAAACAATTTGATAGGATGGATATTTCTGAAAGAGGTTATTTGTGATTTATTAATATATTATAAGTATAATATATTAATTGAGAAATCATATTATTTAATTAGTATTTATCAAGAATTAATTTGGAATTGATTTAGTGATCAAAAGAGACCGATTAAATTAACGGGGACTGATTATGTAAATCATTGATACATATGGTTTGGGCTAATGATCCATGATTGATTTGTGATGGGATAAACTTATGAGACAGTCCATGAAGTGTTTGTCCAAATCAATTGTTGGATCATAAGCCTAAGTGTAAGAATTAGGGTTTTCAAGTGAGTCTTGCAATTCTACACTATATATTGTTGGGTTTTGAGCATAACATCATTCATATGGTATACATTGCAACCCTAATTGCTTTGGATCTAGGTTTTTCTAATTTGAACATATAACTATGAATACCAAAGCAATAACCCTATAACTAGCATACATATATCGAAAATCACATATGATTAGGGTTAGAAGCTTTACCTCACTTGTTATATTGTAATAACAAGAATTCCTTGACCTTTGAAAGATTAGTGCCCCGAGTATTGCACCTCTAATGGATTCACAAACACCACTAACAACAAGGAAGAACAAGAGAGAGAGGAGGAGGCTTCAAAAGTCGGCTAAGGTTCCTTCTAAGGCATAGGCCGATTTTGAGAGCCATAGGGGATCCTTTTATAGTTGAGGATTACTAGGGTTTTTAAATTGGAAACCCTAATTCCATTGCTTAGGACCTAAAAACATATGGACTCCTATTTTTCAAGCCTTGGACGAAATCTTTATGGACTCTCATATAGATTTCGTCCACCTTACACCAATAAGGTTCATGAGCCCAAACGATAAATATTACTGATTTACATAATCAGTCTCCACTAATTTAATCAGTCTCTTTTGATCACCAAATTAATTCCAAATTAATTTCTGATCAATACTATTTAAATAATATGATTTCTCAATTAATATATTATTCTTATAATAAATTAATAAATCATAATTAATCCTCTTTCTCCATTATTCATCCTATCAATTGATATGGTGATGGCAACCCAAAAGGATCATGCTCATAATCAAATCAAGTACATATCAAAAATAATTATGGGCTTAGACACCTAATCCAACATATATGTAACCTCTAAGCCCCTAAAATCGTACCAAGAGTATTCTAAGAGGATATAACCGATTTTTGGTGCTCCAAGCTCTCTTTCTCATTTTCATCCAATTGTTGGTGGTGTTTTGTGAAACATCTGATGCATCACACTTGAGGTGCTAAGCTCTTGAAAAGCCAACTTATACAAGCTACAACAAGAGGTAATCATCTAACTAGTTTTTTATGATTCAAATATCAAATTTGTATGCTAGTTAGGCTTCATGCTTTGGAAAAAGAATATTGCATGTATAACTAGTGAAAACTTAGATCCAAAGCATTATGGTTGTATGTGCACCATAGGGATGTTATAGTGCTCAAAACCCAACAATTTCAAATGTAAATGTTTATCGAACAACAATTTATTACATATAGTTAACTACCTGGAACTCCTCCCAATATAATGTGTGCATTGCTTTGCTTACTTTTCCCCAAGTGTACCCTTGTGGAACTACTCTTTGTAAAAAAGGATTGACTAATAATGTGTGCACAAGGGCCTGGTGGCATGAGCCTGCAAATAATCATGTGATTGTTTTAGTTTTAAATTAATTTGTACGTGTACACTAAAAGGTTATACGTAGAAAAAAGTTGTAAGATATGATTTGTAACTCACGTTTTTTTCCAAACATGAACAGTTAAACGTCTATCTGGTCCACAATCTTCATAGGAATTGTTTTCACCTTCTACACTTTCCACAACAGATCCATTCATGGTTCGTTGGGTTGGTGATGGGGTAGATTCTGGGATAGGTGTTAGTGATGGGGTATATTCTAAGGTACGTGTTGGGATAGATGTATATGTTGAGGATGTGGTAGTTCCTTTAGGTAATGAGGATTTGGTAGTTACTGTAGTTGTTGACAATGGTAGTGTCGATGATGGTTTTGAGGTTGTGGTAGTAGATATAGGTGTTGATGATGTGGTAGTGGATGTCCGTGTTGAGGATGGTTTCGATGATGTAGGTGTTGAAGTTTTGGTTATAAATGTAGGTGTTCAGGATGGTATTGGTCTAGTTGTTGAAGTCTTAGATGTATTTGATGAGGATGGTGTGGATGTTGTAAGTGATGTTGAGGAAGTGGTAGTCATAGTTGGTGTTAATGATTTAGGTTTAGGGGTTTTAGTGCTAGATGTTATAGGTGCATTGGATATGGTTGCTGATTTTGGGAAGTCAACTTCTTCATCTTGTAATTGTCTGCTTATGAATTTTGCAGTTGAAATCCTGTTGCAGTTCAAAACCTGTGGTGCAATGAATGTAGTTGCCTTCATGACTGATGCTCCTTTTGGTTTCAAGTTCGACATCTTTCTTGCTTAAAAAAAATAAAAAAACTACGTCAATACCAATGTATTAAAGATGATAAACTATTGATGAGAAAAGAACAATCATACAATAAAAGTAAATTATAGATGAAGGCATTACTACGCATGCATACTATTTAATACAATTAATATTACCTACTTCGTTAATATGTGATTAAAGTGAGGCAATCATAGATTATGAAATCAAAACCAATGTAGTTGTAATTTAAGATGATAATATATATATATATATATATATATATATATATATATATATATATATATATATATATATATATATATATATATATATATATATGAAGATGATCAAAGAACAAAAAATGATGATCACGACAATAGTAAATTAAATAAAAATAAATTTTAGATGATTGACAACCTATATCGCTAAAGTCGGTTCACAAATATAATAAAGAAAGATTTCGATCAATTACCCACCGGAGATGATTACAGAAAATGTAAGCACTATTTGTAATAAGTTAAATTACCCTAATATGCAGCCTTAACGTGTGTAGGTTAGAGCGAAAGGAATTGCGAAATATTTTGAAGCTCCACTAATGAAAAATTCAAACTGTACAAATTAGCGCTAAATATCTAGTAATTCAAAATTTTAAAGTAGTTCCAGCTTGATAAAAAGGGTATATAACATCAAGAAAGAACAAAGAGCAATGAGGTGTTCATAGTACCATAATTTTAATTTAAAATTATAAACGAGAATTAAACAATAATAAACTATACATCTTTATGTTGCTATGTTTGAACCAAAATTTATATATAAAAGACGTATGGGTCATGGGTCGATGTGTTAGTTGCTTATAGTGTAATGGTAACACCCATGGATGACATATGGGTCTTGATTCATGTGGTAGTTGCTTATAGTGTCATGGTAACACCCATGGATGATATATGGGTCATGGACCAAGTTGTAGTTGCTTATAGTGTCATAGTAACACCCATGGATGACATATGGGTCATGGATCAAGTTGTAGTTTCTTATAGTGTCATGGTAACACCTATAGATGACATATGGATCATGGGTGTGATGGTAACACCCATGGATGACATATGGGCCATGGGCTGCTTATAGTGTCATGGTAATACCCATGAATGACATTTGGGTCATAGGTCCATGCGGTAGTTGCTTATAGTGTAATAGTAACACCCATGGATGACATATTGATCATGGTTCATGTGGTAGTTGCTTATAGTGTCATGGTAACACCCATGGATGACATATGGGTCATGGGTCATGTGGTAGTTTCTTATAGTGTCATGGTAACACCCATGGATTACATATGGGTCATGGATCAATTTGTAGTTGCGTATAGTGTCATGGTAACACCCATAGTGTAGGAAACGGTGTGGGCGTGGACTTTTAGGAATGGGTAGATGGGTGAGTAGGTGTGTGGTAGAAGTAGCTTAGGGTGGGTGTGGGATTATAGGAATGGTTCTAAACCTCTAAGCCCTAAGTCATAAGCCTTACAAGCCATATGCCTTAAGCCCTAAGCTATAAAATGCGATGTTTCTTCCCCTGTTGTGTCGCACAGGTAAATAAAATGCGAACCTACTCCTGATTTCCCTCTTTACAATTTTGTTTGTGATGTTGTTTGATTTGTTCACGTCAATTTCTTGAAACCCCTACTATTTGATGTTTTAAAAATGGATTTATCGATACACCTTTGATAATAGTAGGTGTTATGTACCTTTGTTCTAATCCTCTGCTTTTCATGCTTGTATTGTACCATAAATGACATAAGCAAAGTTAATTGCACTAACGAGAGATAGTCAAAGTAAATGGTTTTCATGCTATAAATATTTGGGCATAAATAATGATAAGTGGTTTAATTAATCCATTGAGATCCTTTTGTTGTAAAGCTGCAGCTTTGATTGGAGACTATTGTTCATGGTTAGAGTATAATAGATTATTACATCTACTCAACTCTTGCAATGGGTTCTTCAGATATTTTATGTTGAACTGTTCTTATTGTCAACCCTTTACGACCACCAGTCAATGTTGATTTCACAATTTGAATTTTGTATGAGTTAGAATTGTACAATGCCCACCCCCAAATGTATAAATTTATCAACGTTTAAATGGAAACTATTTTCATTTTATGGCACTACTCATTATTAGGCATAGTGCCCCCCCCCCCCCCCCCCCCCCCCTTAAAAAACTAAAGAAGAAGTATCTACGCCTTTAGTGTCAAAGATAATTGGTAGCTTGTTAAGGGAACGGGCATGACTAGACATTGGTCTTGAGTTGAAAATGTAATCGTGGTTCGTAATCCGGAAAGAGAATCAAAATCAGGTTCGGCTGTAAACCGACGTCGAGGTGGATTGAGAACCAAAGATGATTGTGTGTCTTCCCGTCCAAATGGTATGATAGAATGATACCTCATAGGACTTGTCTAACATGGAGTAGGATAGGGCGAGATATCTCCTAACAGTTATCATATCAGTACCCTACCCATATTCGGAGAATAATCGCGAAAGAAAAAAGTTTGAGGCACCGACAATTGTTGCAGATAAATTGTCGATACCGAGTCCAGAGGTTGATTGTCGGGGACGAAATCAAAACTCCATAGCGACAACCGAAGGGGAAAATCTCCAACTCAAAGTGAGGTCTGGTAGCAAGATGATACACCCACAACACCGAAGGCAATGAGGTTTAAGCAAAATACAATTAATAATGGCATCATGAAGTTCTGATCAGTGAATAATTGAATATCCCCACTATTTGATTTTCTCAACATTATTTAGTTGATGTTTTGCACCAAAAAATCACTTCATCTTTGAAAAGAACTGTATATACACATATAAGGAACTGTATTATTTCATTGAAAAGAATTGTAGGCAAATGTATGGTTTTAATATTGAAGGGCAATTTAGCCGATTAGCTTTTTCTCATAAATTAATATGATTAAAAATTATAAAAACTGATTAAAAATGTTTAAAAATAAATTTGGGTAAATTCGATATTTTAAAAAATTAAGAAGGATAAATACCATATTTAGAGTTTAGAATATGATATTTAAATGTTTAGTAAAGACATATATGAAATTCTTTTTTTTTAAATGAAAAATTATAGTACTAAATAAATAAGTTAACTATTATAAAATACATATCATAAGTCATTTGATATCAAACAAATCAATGTGAAAATGCTTTAACAAACCACATTTGATGTCAAACAAATCAATGTGAAAATGCTTTAACAAACCACCAAATATACATGGAATTTCAAATACTAACAATCAAAGTAGTCGACTAACATTCTGTCAAAATCAAATAGAAATGCAAAGTTGGCATTTTATTTTTAACTGTCGTTCTCTTTTTCAAACAATTATGGCACTAAATGCGAATTTTATGTGACAAGTATTTTGTTGCTAGGCTAGTTGGTTAAGACAAGTAGTAGTATCCATCATGTAAAGTTCTTAACTCATTTAATTAGCATAGTCTACATTAAAAATATTTGTTTGTTTTGAGATAAAAAATACAATTTACTCTATTCGATCATTATCTTCTATATATAAGTTTCCTCCATCTAAAAAATACAATTTACTCTATTCATTATTTTCTATATACAAGTTTCCTCCATCTCACGTAGACATATATTATTGCACTGCCTAGTTTCCCTTTCGAGAATACAAACACAAAATGTCAACTAGTGAAACATCATATAGGAGAGTTGATTTTCTTCTTGTGTTATATGTGGGAATTTTACATCTATCAAATACAAAAGGAGACATTCAGCCATTAGTTCCTGGAATCATGGTATTCGGAGACTCTATTGTTACAGTCGGAAACAATAACCACCTCACAACCGTTGTACAATCAAACTTCCCTCCATACGGTAGAGACTTCAAGAACCAGCTCCCCACTGGTCGGTTTTGTAATGGAAAACTCGCCTTGGATTTCACTTGTAAGTATTTTATGATAAAATTATCACCATCACATGTTACAATTATTGTATATATTTCATACTTTATGTACAGGTGAGAACCTTGGATTACCAAAATACCCTCCTGAAATACTAAACAAAGAATTAGCTAAAGGGGAGAATCTCTTAGTTGGAGCAAACTTTGCATCTGGTGGCTCGGGATATTATGAGACCACTGCCAGGCTATATGTAAGACCAGGTTTCCCTTGTTACAATGACTTTAACATCATGTAAGAAATTGATATATAATTAGAATATAATCCATTTTAGTTTTTTTGATATATAATTAGAACACGATTCCATTGAGCAAGCAAGTTGAGTATTACAAGGAGTACCAGATAAAGCTGGTGGATGTTGCAGGGTCATCGAATGCAACTTCAATAATCAAAGGTTCAATATACCTTGTGAGCGCTGGAACTAGCGATTTTGTCCAAAACTACTATGTCAATCCATTCCTATACGAAGTCTACACACCTTACCAATTTTCAGACATCCTTATACGAGCCTACTCCCATTTCGTCCAGGTTTAAAAAAAAAAAAAGTTTTTAACACTCGAATTCTGGTTTACGTTAATAAAATCGTATGGCGTAACTTTTTTTTTGTTGTTGTTTTAAATTGATTGAAATAGTTTGTTACACTTATGGGGTTACAAACAATAAAGGGTGTATATCTTTTTCGAAATATATTCCATATATAACTTTCAAGAAACTTGAATTATTTTAATTTCTCAGGAACTATATAGGCTAGGAGCAAGAAAGATCGGAGTGTCGACATTGCCACCAATTGGGTGCCTACCAGCATCTATTACACTATTTGGTAAAGGTTGCAATGAATGTGTCACAAAGATGAACTCGGTAGCCCAATACTTCAATAAGAAGCTCAACGCCACATCTAATATACTAAAGGCCAAACTCTCAGGCCTTAATATTGCGGTGCTCAATGTCTACAAACCTCTTTATAACCTGATACAGAAACCTAACGATTTTGGTATACGATTGAAGCGTAAAATTTGTTAATGCATGCATCTTGTATATACATATAGCTAGTAATGTAATGATTCGTATTTTTAGGGTTCTTTGAAGCACGGAAGGCGTGTTGTGGTACAGGTTTGCTGGAGACATCGTTTCTATGCAATGAGAAGTCACCAGGGACGTGTGCTAATGCCACGGGATATATTTTCTGGGATGGGTTTCATCCATCGGAGGCAACAAACAAGATCTTGGCAAACGAGTTGCTCCTTGATGCCATCTCTCTTTTGTCATGAATCATAATTAATGGCCTAGATCGGATCGAATTTGTATACAATGGTACAAACATAATGGAAATTCAAAATGGTATTTGCACAAACTTGCTTAGTATTAAAAGTGGTGCATCCCAAAATCATAATGTAAATGAAAATTATAATTGTATCGGTTGACTCTTCATTTGTTAAAATCAATCTATGAAATCTTAGTAGAAACATATCATTCTCAATGAAAATAAGCAAATGATCATTTGAAATTTGACCACTCATGTTATTCTGAAACTTATATTTGACATGACTCAATCTTCTAGAAAATATTATTTCTATACTTGTCCATATCAACGGGAAAAATCAAAATTAACTTGTAGCAAGCTTAAGTGCTTTTTTATTTTCGAAAGAAGTAAAGAAATCTTTAAGACGGAAGCAAACCATGCATATAAGCAACTCCATAGTCATTTATGTAAAATATATGGTTATACTCTCCCTATACTAATAAAAGACTAGTTCTATTGTTATGTGTCACCATGTTAGGCCTTGCAATTAATATCATGTCACTTGTTAATATATTGATTCTCCATTTCAAATTTCAAATTTCAAATTTTAGATTTCTCATTTTAATTACATTAAATTAATAACATTAAAATAAAAATAAAATAAAATTTATACAAATTAAAAAATGATATAATTTTACGTATTTATTTTAATCAACGACAATGATTTTATATATAACTAAAAAAATATATTTTAATTAATAAGTTATTTAAAATAATTAATTAATAGTTTTGAGTTTTTACTTAGAAAGTTTAATTAATTTTGTAATTGTAGTTCTCACGGGTTATAAACTAGTTATATATAAACTTATAAGTACATACAAAAATTATTTAAATGGAATAAAGTAATTAATATACATATAAGAAATAAATTATTATTTACCAAATAAAATAAATAAATAAGTAATTATTTATTAATTTATTATTTATTATCTAAAAACAAACTAAATAAATAAAAGAGTTATTTTATTAATTAAATTAAATGGTATATTTATAAACCATTGTCACTAAATAAAATAGGTCACTTACTGTAAAGTTAGAGGTGATAATTTTTTATTACACTAGTGACAAAACAATAAATAGGTTTGAGTTGAGCTTTTCTGATTTATCAACCCGCTAACCGTTTATTATATGAGTCGTGTTCGGGTTGTAAATAATTATATGGGTTGACTTCTGAACCTGTTTATTTTATTAGATTAAAAAAATAAAAAAATACAGTATATATTTATTAAATAAAGAAGAAAATAAGGACTAAGTAAATATATGTTATTTAGACTTTTCCCTATGACCCATGAACCCAGTTCTGAGTCATGAACTTGAACCTGATCAAGGAATCTGAATCTGACCTACAAACCCATGTAATTAAAAGAATTATACAAATTAGCATGTTTGTGACTAATTTATGTTAGGGTTGAAAGGGACGACACAAATATTTATGAGTCATCTTCGAACTAATCTTTTATAGTTTGCAACCTATTAACGCACAACCCTTCAACCTGAAAACACTATGGTTGCCACCCCTATGTAAAACCATAAGGCTATGAGGAGTGGTCACCACCAACCCACCAGAAAAGTGATGTCACCTCTACGCCACATCACTTTCACCAGCAACCCATTCAACATAGGAAATGGTCACCACTAACAATATTTATTTTTTTATTTTTTTAATTTTAAAACATTAGATTAAATAAAAAATCATTATTATAAACATAAGTAATCATTTTACTAATTAAAAAATCAAATAAACATAATGTTAATTTTTAAAATTAAATAAACATAATTAATTATATATAGTTAAGGGTTTAACATAATTCAAATAAAAACAAAAGGGTATAATAGTATTAACAGAATCTCAGGGACCAAATATATAAGTTGAATTAAATCATATAAATTTTCCACCCGGTTGTCTTCTTCGCCTTCTTCACCCGATTACTGTAAAACGAGTTCATCCTTTTATTCCTTTTTTTTTTTCTAATTTGATAGATTAAAAGGAAAATCCAACGTGCTTAACGGTAAAAAAGCATTGAACCAATCACTTCCTCCGTCTTCTCTCGTCTCCGTGAAGACGCAAAGCCCAACCCACCGGGATGGGGGCGGTGTTCACGCGTGAAGAGAGGCCCCACGTAAGCATCTCACGTGTGGAGGGAGCTACACTCCAGATGACCTAATAATCCTCCTTCAAATCCCCAAAAGAGGTGCTCCTTCCTCCGGTTTCGTTGAGACAATGACTTTAAAAAAGTGAATAAGGAACATTAGATTTGATGATTTGGTTGTCTAGCAGTAGTCATTTCAGTTTTACACGGATATTAAAAGAGGTAATCATTAATGATTAATGTTCTCCCATATCAATAGATCGATAATGGATTTTTACATCCTATAGTTGTTATTAATCATCATTATAGCTATCGCTGGATACAAATCTAAGGATAATAAATTTTAAAACTATATTTTATTCTGCTATGTTGATTCTTGAAACTCTTTTTGAACATCCCCAAAAAAAATATTAAATTATTTTGATTGTTCTTGATCCATTCTTTGGTTTTGCTTTAAAGTATTAACGATTTATAATTATAATTTCTATTAAAGTGTTATTATTGTTATTAGTCACATGCATGATTTGATAAAATAGTATCATGAAGCTCCTTCATTGTGAATGTGTTGTTCTTGCCACATTTAAATTGTGGTTGAATGTCTGAACGTTCTCATTATTTTCCATCTGAAATGTGATGTATGTTAGTTGGCCAAATTATGAGCCTAAATCAATGTAGTACTTAATGGTCCTATTTTCTTGTAGTTTTCTTGTAATATTATTACAAACTAGGTGAATTTCTGCGCGTTGCGCGAGAATAAAATTATATAGTTAAATTAATAATTTTTACAAAATTATTATTTAATATTTCTACTTTAAAATAAAATGTTAGTAGTAAAGCAAATGTATAGTTAACATATTAGTTTTATTAAACATTATAGTTTTATTTTTAAGTCATTGTGATATATACAATTATTTGATAATTTTATAAACCGTTTAAAATTGTGTAAATTATATATATCAAATGAATGATAATATAACGGGTAACAAAACGTATGAACAAAAATATGAACTGCCACTTTTAGTAACATAAAAATTAAAAAAAAATATTTATTATAACATTTATATTAAAAAAGATATATATACAACGAATAATAAAAAATATGAAAAATAAATACTATAACTTTTAATAACATAAAAACACTAAAACATCTATTATAACATTTATATTAACTCTTCATATTTAAATAACAAATCTTTTCAAATACATTAATGTTTTTAGAGAGCAAAACCTTACAACCTTATAAAAGAAAGGAAAATAAAAAGTTATTAGTGATTACTAATTAATAATCATAAGTTAAAAACTCTTGAGTTGTAACTAATAAATATACATAAATTAGAAAACACTTGAGTTGTAGTGTGAGTTTCAAAGACATGCGGTACTTTGAAATGTATATTTATTATTATTATTATTATTATTATTATTATTATTATTATATTCGTCTAAATAATTGGTTTTGATGTATCATTTTAATCCCTTCAATTATTAAACATAAAGGTATTTAATTATAAATTTATAACGTACATAGGTGCATATACATGTTAAACAAATCACATATAATATATATATATATATATATATATATATATATATATATATATATATATATATATATATATATATATATATATATATTCGTAAATGTCATGTATTTCTTGTAGTAGTAATATGGATAAGTTACTTTTATATAAAGAACATATCATGATAAGTTTATCATAATTACATATCAAATGTTCAAAATTATGTTATCTTTTAAATATTGTCTTTTAAATATGTTGTGTAGGATAACCTAACAAAAAAAATAGAGAATAAAGATAATCAAAATAGAAAAACTACAATCAAATAAATAAGAGCATTAGGTGGTTGAATATAAAGATGTTACATATGCATACATTTAAATCAAAAAAAAAAACTAACATTCGTCAACTTTGCTCAAACAAAAAAAAACTATATCCATTTTATGAATCTTCTTTCTTCATTTAACACCATTCAACCATAAAAACTTGATGACAATTCTTCACTAACTGCAATCAAAATATTTTCCTTGAAAAAGAAGAATCAGAAAGATATTCCAAGCAAAACATTCAAGATTGAGTAATACACACAAATAACATATAAAGATTAAATGAGAAACTGAATATAAAGAAATAATATAAAAAGATTCATTTGTTTTGGTTGAAAGAAAAAAATCATATTATAATTACCATCGATGCTACATAACCTATTTTTTCAAATCATCATATTTGGACCATGAATGCTTCAATTATATGAAAATTTTTAAATCACAATATCTTCAAATCCTTCATACATGTAAGATTATATATAACACAAAAGACACAAAAGATTGGTCTTTTTATAGTAAACTTTTCACTAAATGCTAATTAAACATAATATAAGTTATAAAACTTTTGAGTGTTAAATCATAATTAAGAAAACTTTTGAGTTGCATTTAGTTAAAAAAGGGAGTTTCAAATGAATGTGGTTTGAAAAAGTTAAAAAAGGGGGTTTCAAATGCATGAGATTCAAGAAAAAATGCTAGCTTTATAAGTATGTATATAGAGACAATACAAATATATAAAGCCCAGTGGGAGATGGAGCATAAAAACAATCGGCCTAGCAGCCTAAAAGGCTTGGCTACCTTGGCCTAACAATCTTAGCATAGCATTGATAAAGCTGCCACAAGCCCACTAAGAGGGAGATGGAGCATAAAAACAATCGGCCCAGTAGCCTAAAGGCTTGGCTACGTTGGCCCAACAATCTTAGCATAGCATTGATAAAGCTGCCACAAGCCCACTGAGAGGGAGTCCAACCTGCTTCTCAGCCCATCATGATAGATTGTCCCACCATCAGCAAGCCTAAGACGAATAAGACACCTATGAGTACCTCCCTCTCCGCCCGCGTGTGGTTGCAACACCCCACCCGACCACCCCAACATTGGTGGGTGACGCCCGAAATTTTTTTCTTAAAGATTTTTTCCAATAACCCGTTAGATTTAGACCAAAATTATTTCACAATTTTCATGAAATAATTTGTGTATTTGATTTTTATGTTTTTAATATGGGAAAATGACTCGTGAGGGTAATGAACTATTCTTTTTGTTCATATTTGGTCATTTGTGTTTTTTTGTGATCTATTTACCATTAAACTTTTTTTTGGAGTTCCAAAATACCATAGCAACCTACTATTGAAGGGTTTACGGCGACTTTATCACCTCTGGCGGCTCTCTGCTCATCTTCTCAAGCGATCCTCCGACAAACATGAGTTTTTCGGCTATTTCAAACCCCCAAATCAAGATCAAAACCCACAAAAACCAATGCTCGATTGTTCTTCTCTATTTTCCAAATCTTCAAATCGAAAAAAAAAAAATATGTAACTGAAATCGATTTTCATTTATGATTTTCACACCATTTCAGTTTTTAGATCTAGTACATCATAACCCAAAAAGAAATCTATAAAAAATCAAAACCCACAAAAACCAAGTTTCAAAATACAAAAATCAACCTTCAAGAATACATACAAAGATCAAAGGCTTTGAGTTTTTCTTGTGCTCTTGAGTTCGGAGTTCCATAAACGAAAACCCTTAAACTCATTCAAAGATCAAAGGGTTTTTTCTTCTCCTTTAAATCGATTTTCTTTTTGTCTTCTTGAGTCTTGACCTTGTAATTTCCAGAATAAAAACAGATAATATCGATTTTTTGGGTAGGACCTTCAAGAACAAATGAAATTGATTTTCTAGGCAGATGATTTTTCATCTAAAATCATTTCTTGGGTTAAGAAATTAGCATCTTCATCATCTTCTTGAGTATTGAGTTCGTGATTTCCATAAATGAAAACAGATAAAATCGATTTTTTCCATAAATGAAATCGATTTTCTGGGTAAGAGCTTCAAGTACAATTAAAATCGATTTTCTAGGCAGATGTTTGTTCGTCTAATGAATGAAGCTTTGATTTTACATTTCAATCTTTGATTTTGAAGCTCGTTTTTTAATATGGAATATGTTCTTCGTGTGTATTCTTCAGATTTGGAAACAATGTGGAAAATGCTCTTCGATTTTTTATTTCGATCTTTGACTTGAAGTTCGATTTTGGATCTTGGATTTTGAAACTTGATTTTGGATATGGATTTGTTCTTCGTGGTTGTTCTTTCATATCTGGAAAATGGTGGTTTCAGATGATGTTTTCTTGTTGATTTTGTGCAGGTAAAATGAAGGGGATGATGGTGGTATGGGAAGATGGTAGCCTAAGGTGATGAGGAATGCTTCAGAAGAAGAAAGCAAGAACATTTGTCAATAACTCACTAGAATATTTATTTTTCGCCGAAGTCTCGCCGAAGAAGCTGACTAGAGAGTCTCTGGAGAGGACAAAGACACCAGAAACCTTCAATAACAGGTGATAGGCGGTCAAAATGGTTATGACGAATACAAACAACAAGTTAGATGATATATTGCATACAAAAAAAAAGGATCAAATGTGAACAAAATCAACAGTTTGTTACCCTCCTGAATCATTTTTCCTTTTAATATTTTGGTTAATGTTTTCTTTACGAAACAAATTAAATCATAGAAACAAGTTTTTTTTAATGGTTTATTTTGGTAAAATCCAAAATTGGTTTTAGTTATTTTTCATTTTAAAATTGTTTTAATAAAAACAACTGTTATTTAAAATTGGTTTTAAACAAATCATATAACGGGGTTGTATGAGGGGAAAATATTTGTAACACATATTTTTGTGACCTTAGAATACTATCAACACTCTAAATTTAAATCTTGTCATCCAATCCTTGTAACAACTCATATGCATAATTTTAGATATTGTTAGACCTAGCCACACTGCCACCCTAATGAAACGACCCAAAAATACGACCCAAAAATTTCATTTTTCAATATAACCAAAAACCATAAATCTGAGTATCATATCATAAAACCACACACTATGTATCTCAACCATAGTAAAAATACTGTGAGGAAAACTGTATCATAACTATAACATATCAAAATCAAGAAACTGAATCAACTCCCAGGATGAAAACTGAAGTTGTGGTGTGTGCGATGCCATCATCCCGAGCTCTTCCCTTTGCTTGCGGAAGTACCTGAAACCAAAACTGAAACTGTAAGCACGAAGCTTAGTGAGCTCCCCCAAACTACCACATACCATACAATACATATAAAACACATACTGGGCCTTGCCCACTGCATCGGACCGAAGTCCGGAACTAACTGCATCGGACCGAAGTCCGGAACTGACTGCATCGGACCGAAGTCCAGAACTAACTGCATCGGACCGAAGTCCAGAACTGACTGCATCGGACCTAAGTCCGGAACTAACTGCATCGGACCGAAGTCCGGAACTGACTGCATCGGACCGAAGTCCGGAACTACTCATCATAGCATGACATAACACATAGCAACTAACATAAACACACATATTGCATTCTGCATCGGACCATAGTCCGAAACATATGACACACAACGTGCTTGAATCACGGAGACATCAAACATACTGAACTACTGCTTCGGACTGAAGTTCGGAACTGCTACTAACTAAATGGGCCGGCATTGTGGCCGTAGACCCGTTCCTACTGGAAGGAAACTCACCTCGTGAACTGGCTGCTGTGTGTATGGCTCTGGAAGCTATCTGCTGCTACTCCGGTATCTCCCCGGCTACAAGTCCATAAACACACTCGATCAATGCTAATCACTGCACTGGGGTAAAATGACTCTTTTACCCTTGGTCAAAGTCAACTCTCCTGGTCAAAGTCAACCCACAGTTGACCTGACTCGCCGAGTTGGGCTGCCAACTCGCCGAGTCCCTATTCTCACTTTTCAACCCTACTCGCTGCTACTCGTCGAGTATGGCATCAACTCGACGAGTTCACTTTCGAATCTAAAACTTCAGGCAATCTGCATCCGACTCGCCGAGTCGTATGAACAACTCGACGAGTTGTTCTTCAAGCTAAGAAGATTGCCTTGGACTCGCCGAGTTGTATGAACAACTCGCCGAGTCCCTCCATTACTGAGTCTGACCTCAAACTCGCTGAGTCCACTCTACCACTCACTGGTCCCACTCGGCATCACTTAAAAAAAGAAAATTGGGGACTCGCGATTCAACTCGCCGAGTCGTTCTTCCGACTCGTCGAGTCGCTTGCATGCAACAACTCAAAACTCGATTCTGCTTGAATCCAGTGTATAGAACTTATAGATCTGGACTCCCTTAACTCGATTAGCACGTAAAGATTCTATCTTTACGTGCCCATATGCATCCATGAAGATAAAATAGCTCAAAAAGCATAATAAAGGCTAGATCTAGGGTTTTCATGCAAAGTATCATCAAAAAGGCAATAGATCCGGGCTCTACAACTCCTAAATGAACAGATCTAAGGATATCTCGACCTATTAGGGCATCCATACAATCATAAGGCTTGAGAAAAGCATCAAACTAGATCTAGAAGAGCTCTAATGGGGTTTTAAAGCATAAAAGGGGAGGAAATCCAAAGAATACCTCAAAGAACTCTGATTTGCCCTTGGATCTTTGCTCTTCACCTCTTCTCCTTGCTCCTATCTTCTTCTTCTTCTTCAAGCCTTCAAAATTTCACACAAGAATACTTAGATCACTCAAGGATGGATTAGGGTTTTCTCACAGCTCTCTGAGGGTGAAGGAGGCGAGATTGGGGGCTATAAGGTGGTTTAAATAGTGAGCAACCCAGGGATTTAGGGTTTCTTCCAGGCAGGCAGACTCGCCGAGTCGCCGACTATCACGTGCTCGAAACCCGTCCCTACTCGGCGAGTCAGGCTATGAACTCGCCGAGTCCCTCTTACAAACTTCTAATTAAATACTATGGAATCATCGTACCGGAGACGGGTCGTTACACCTAAGGTGAAACTTTTGGCTTTTGGTTAGGCCTAAGCAAAAGTTCAAACGTTCTAAATTAGACAATTTATAGATGGCCATGGTCAAACCTCAGCACAAAGCAAGGACAAGACTAAGCATGCCATTCTTGAATCTTGACACTATCTTTGTTTAAAGAGTCTCATAGACATCTAAAAATTATATAGGTATATAATTGGTACTTACTACCAATTGGTTCAACATATCATGGGAATAGTATGAATAATCATTTGGTGCATATCTTAGCCTTTATAAAGTTTATTGTTTAATACCTCTCAAAAGAGGGACACCGTCTCGGAGGTCTTCAAGCAATGTTCTTGAACTCGAATATTGTTATATACTTATAAAGGAAACATTTTTCCTTTCACCACATTCATTTAAAACTTCCATGCATTTTTTTTTCTTTCACCACATTCATTTGAAACTCCCATAACTTTTCAATTTCTTTCAAATAATAATTATAATTTGGTTAATTAGGTTAAATAAATATCAAACCTGAATTGTAATCATATACTCCATAAACTAAATTTCAATATTAAAATAATATATTTACTTCTAATTATAAAGTTATGATTTTTAACTTTTAACATATTATACTTAATTCATTAGCTTTAACATATTGTTAGATGTAACAATTATCATTTTAAAGATACAATTTTCTAACAGTTTGTATAAAATACTTAAATTATTAATATAAATATAACATTAGGGTCAACTAAAATATAAATTTTAGTTATAAACAACCCAGATAATATTTTGTAAATAGTTATAAGTGATAAACTGTAGTGCATTTCTAATAATGATTATAAGCTGGTTAATAAGGTTAAATAAATATCAAACCAAAAATGTAATCATAAATAAACTAAATTTCAATTTTAAAATAATATATTAACTTCTACTTATAAATTTATGTCTTTAACTTTTAATATATTATACATAATTTATTAGACTTAATATGTTGTTATATATAAACCATTATCAGTTTAAAGCTACAAGTTTTGAATATAACATTACAATGTCAACTTAAATATAAATTTCAGTTCCACTTAAAATAACCAAAGAATATTTTGTTAATAGTTAAAAGTGTTAAATTATAGTGATAAATGCAAAAACCAAATTGTAATCTCAATTTAACTAAAATATTTTCTAAAGATAGTTTTATAATCATTAAGAGCTTTTAATTAAGTAGCTTAAAATAGCTTACAATAACAATAGTTAAAAATAACTCTATATAAATTATTATATTGTTACCTTTAAAATCAAACAATAATGTTTGATATTTTAAATTATTATAATGATAGAAATTAAAACATTAAACAAATAAATTTTAAAAAAATAATTAAAAATAACAACAAGTATAAATAACATTAAACCATATATTATCTTTAATTTTATTCATGTGTAACTTGTGGGTAGAAGTCATTCAAACGATTGAGATTATGAAGTTATAATAGATGTACATATTATCATATAATTCAAAATAATCAATATATTAATCAACTTAGTATACAAATTATTATATCAAATTTAACAAAGTTATTGTTATATTTAAAAACAAAAACATATATTTGTAAATATTTCAACTATATATGTGTTTTTGCGCAACGCACTGGTAATTGCCTAGTAACTTGTATAATTTTGGTGGCATAACACCACTAAGTATGTCGTCCCACTTGACCCTTTGGTTACTATGACAACCATCATTATGACGTCTTGTAAATTGAGAAATAAATCTCTTAGATATTTTATTTGTAAATAATGAAAGCAAATGACATTGTTAAATATGTTTTGAGTATTTAAAACAATAATAATTTTTTGTTTTGTTGGAAACAATGTATTATATATGAAAGTTTTGAAGTAAATGGTCATCAAAGCTTCAAAATTATCATAATTTAGCCACCCAAGTTCAAATCATGCTAATTAAGCCCTTAAAGTCTCAAAATTGTCACAATTTAACCACTAAGGCATGTTATAACAGGCTCAACAGGTTATAGACCCACATGGCATGCCATGTAGACAATTTCTAAAAACATTTGTCCTTGTAGAGCTAACATGGCATCCCCATGGAATTGAAGAGGTTATCGTGAGCTTGATAAATATATGGAGTTACTGAACAAACCTTGTTTCCAGGTATCTTCATTCTTCTTTCGATTATTTCATCACGAATACAAAAATATATGATGCAAAATTTCTTATATCCTTTATGAGGTATCATAAGCTTTAAGTACACTATAGCCACCACCATCATAAGCTTCAAACCTCTTTCTTCTTGAACTCAATGGAACCTTTGATGCTATCAAGAAGAGGAGTGAATTGGGGATATTCCAACAAGACTCTTAGAAATCGGTTTGAATCAAATCGAACACGTTTCAACAAGAACCCTCAATGAATCTAGAACTAGAACTCGAGTTCAGCAAAAACCCTAAGACTGATGGGTGTCATGTCACATTCACCACACTATCACACTCACCACACTATTTCAGTATCACATCATCGCCACATCACTCTTCCATTCACCTCACAAAACTGGTGGGTGTCATACCACAACCTACCACACTTTTAATTTATTTTTTATATTGAATGTAATTTAATAAAAATGAAATTTTGTAAAATTAAGAAAAAGAAAATATTTCATTAATTAATTAAAACAATTACAATGATAAAACGATAATTTAAATAAAACGACTACATAGATAATATGATGATTACAATAAAATGACTACTAAATAAGATTAGTTGTAATATTTTTTCATGCTATCCGCTCTAGCCTTCAAAACCATATCGAACTCGTTGTCGGTGAGATGATCGATTGGTTTTGTTAAAAATTCTAAATCACGTGTTTTTTGTTTCTCCTCACGAGTTTTTTGTTTCACCTCTTGCGCTTTCTTTTTCTCTTCCATCTTTTCTTTCTCAAAATTCAAGTGACGCTCGAAATTCAAATTATAAATTTCAAAACTAGATGCGACCTTTTGAATGTCAGAGCCACTTCCAAAACCTGATCTATTTGATGAAGACCATTTCTTTTTCGCTCTATTTCGTCCCATCGGTCGAACTACTTCTTCAAATTTGAGCTCATCTCACTATTCAAATCAACGCCAAAATGCGCATCCGATGAAGTGGCGTAACTTGTCTCTGAAACTTTTGTTCTTTTCTCACCACCTTCTTCTTCTTCTCCATACTCTTTTATCCATTTCGGGGATGCGGATAAAAATCTCCTAACATCAATAAATTTGAAAAACTTTTTAGTATTGACAAAAAATATTTTAAGCGATGTCTTGAAAATTTGTTGATCGTTTTCCCTGCTTTTCCGTTGAGTAAGCAAGTTCTTGTAAATGTCGTTGAATTTAGTAAGCGGCTTGTTCATCTCTTGAAACTTGCTACAACATTGGTGTTTTATACAGTGTTCCCCATGACTCATGACACTAAGAAACCGCTCCATAATGCGTCACCAAAAGTTCTCATCATTTTGCACATTTCCGGTTTGTGAATCCTCATAAATGTCGATTCATGATTCATCTAACGTCATCTCTTCATCCGGTTGCCGTTGTTGAGCTAGGGCCTTCTCTTTACCAAAACTGACGCTTTTCCTTTCCCATATCTTTTGCGGTTGGATGGTTCGACTTGTGTTTCGTGAACAACGTTGGGTTGGTTTTCAGTTACCAGTTCTGGATCGGGTTGTGTTTCCTGGACAAATTCGAAATCCAGGCTATATATTTAGGAAGCGGGGAAAAATTTTAAAACATGTTTGGGCGTAAAGGTTACATGGGGTAATAGTAAACTTGTTGGGGATGGGGTTGGGGTCGGGGTGAAATCATGGATGGATCAAGTTGAGGTCGGTATACCGACGTATCCAACGGTCGAACAGTTGGACGTAATTTGCCCAGAGCGGTAAATTAAGGATTGTTTGGATTCATTTTTTGGAAGAAAAAGGTTTGAAAACTTGTGGAATAGAAAGTGTTATGCGTGATATATGTGTGAGGTAAGGTTTTAATTTATAGTTAAATTATTAGGTAAAAAAATAAAAATTGGCTCAAACAGTCCAAATCAAAGGCAGTAAGACCACCACCGGCAATAAGGATCTCAAGTACGATAATGAGGGTCAGAGTTGCGTTCACCGCACACTAAGATGCCAAATTAGCAATCGCAGTGTGCGGTACAGGGTGCACCGACCGCCCTAAGTCGACAATGAATTTGGAACACGGAAATGTTATACAAATCGGTTTAAATCTAGAACCCTAAATGAAACATGTTTCTTGTTGTTTTCAACGAATCCATAATTGGAACTCAATTTCAACAAAACCCTACATCAAAATCTTCTCTTACTATTTCTCAACAAACCCTAAATCGAACATGTTTTTTGGAACTCGAATTCTGTTCTTGTTATGCTTGAGTTTTTGCTGAATTTAGAACTTGACTTCTGTTCTTGAAGCAAGAATAGGTTGCTTGAATTAAAGCTTTGGCATTCGCTAGAATTTTTTTTTTTTCTTTGAGAAGATTAAATGACAAATTATCCATTGTACAAACCGATATATCAAAGGACAAGTTAGACTTCTTTGGGAAAAATGTTGGATGAACACAAGAACACAAAGAAAAAAAATAGTATATGTTTTAAATTCTAACCATCTTGATGAAAATAGTCACCAATTGACTACATGTTATGTCATTCCAGGTAGGTCGTTAACATGCTATAGTATGTATTAATAGTGACGATTTTAAGATTTTATGGACTTAGTTAACACAATTTGAATTTAATGGCTAAATAACAACAATCTTGATAATTTGATAGTCAACTAAGTCAAAATTCTATATAATGATAAAAGAAAGAAAAACTTTGGTGTGTGGGAGTGAACTCTTTTTAAAAAGATAGCGGTAAAGTGTCACGAGGCTGCTGTGGTGGATAAAATCCACGTGGACACAAGATAACCACCAAAAACCTCCACTGTCATCCTCCTCTCCACCAACCACCAACCACCACTACCACCACCACCATCACCGGATTTCACACAAACAAATTCACGTAGAATCAGTTTCCCAAACATGATATCGATCAGCTCGACTGATTGACTTTAGGTTACGAAAATGGCATTAAAATCTACGCCTCCAATTTTTTCCTCCTTACACTTCCCGCATTTATCAGTGGTTCGTTCGCCGCCGTACATTCTGTTTACAAGATGCAAATCGATCAGGTCAACATATCCGGCGATCTCTCTGCGGAAGAGCTGCTATTTTCTGTTCCCAGTTCCACTGGAAGTCTTATCGACCGGTAGGTCTAAGCGTTATACGAAATCAACGGAAGATAGTAGGCAGGAAACTCCTGCTGGTGATAATGACGACGATGATTCCATTGAAGAGACTTATCCAAGCTCAGACGATTTTGATAAAGTTACTTCCAGTGATTCGAGGAAAAGTATCTCGTCCTTGTCTGATGCTCTTAACCTTGGGAGCCGTGATCCTGTTTATGAGGTTTGATTCGATTTCAAAAGAATACATCGTTTCAATCTTATGCAGCTTACTTTTAATTTTCTCAATATGTTAACCTGTATCACTGAAAACTTATCTATAATACAATGAGATGCACATTTGATAATCTTCACCTGACATACTGCTTAAGGTATAGAAACAAAATTGAGAAAGGGTGAATCTATTTTCCTTAAAATGTTAGTGATGTATGCATAAATGTTCCAGTAATTGTATCCACAAAGTAGACATATTCTTACAGATTCAACATATCTGGCTGAAACTGAATATTATATGCATGTTTCAGCATCATTGGTTTATAAAAAGAAAAAGTATTCTCAGTCATCTATCTTATCATAACTTCATCAAATGTTCTTCTTTTTCTATCTTAAAGGTTGTGGAAGTTAGTTCAAAAGGAATGGTCTCAACCCGAAAAGTTAACAGAAGGCATCTACTAAAATCAAGTGGTGAATAATATAATGATTTGTTTCCTTCTAAAATCATTGATCATTCTATTATTTCAATCAATCTCAAGATTCACATAAGAATGCATCTTCTTAATTTAAGTTTCTGATTACAGGTCTTCGTCCACGTGACATACGAAGTGTTGATCCCTCATTATGGTTAACAAACACAATGCCCTCTTTACTGGTATATTCTATTTTCCAATAAAACATTAACATTATAATTTCTTGTCATCAATATTATATACACGTGTCTTTTTTATATTTTATAGGTTCGTGAAAACGCTATACTATTGAATTTAGGCTCATTGCGTGCAATTGCAATGCAAGAATGTGTCTTTATATTCAACTACAATCGGTAACTATCAACTACTAATAATTTTCATACTGAATCAAAGTTACTAAATTGACATTATTCTTTTCGGGTTTATCTTTTGAGAATTACAGTAGAGGAGGAAAAGCTTTTATAGATGATTTGTTACCTCGATTAAACCCTAAAAGTATGATTGGAGGAGGCGTAGTAATGCCCTTTGAGCTTGAGGTTTAATTATTCTCTTCTTTACTAAAGATTCAGATTCAAGATTTACAAAGACTTCACAAAACCTTTATATTTTTTAACTTTCAGGTAGTTGAAGCTGCACTTAATTCACGAATACAGCACTTCGAACACAGACTAATGGATTTAGACCCACATGTGAGCATAAAAAAACATAAGGATTTAAATTTCTAGCATATCATAATCTGTAGATTTAAAAAAAAAAACCGTTTATATTGTGTTTCAGGTTCAAGATTTACTCAAGGTTTTACCAAACCGATTAACAGCTAACATACTGGAACAGCTTCGTATATGCAAGCAAACATTGGTAACCATAAATTTTAGCCACTTTTCATTTTTTTTTTTATAAAGTTAATTAGTTGATATTATGAACTAAAAATAAAAGGATTTTTATGGAAGGTGGAACTTGGATCAAAAGCAGGAGCACTAAGACAAATGCTGCTTGATATGTTGGAAGATTCTCAAGAAATTCGACGACTTTGTATTGTGGGTAGAAACTGTATATTGAGTAGAAATAGCAATGTTGAATGCTCAGTTCCACTTGAGAAGCAGATTGATGAGGGTAAGTGTGTCTTTTGCATAAATTGAGATAGAGTAAAAAAAAAATCATGGTTGATTTTATTATATGCAGAAGAGGAAGAAGAAATTGAAATGTTGTTGGAAAATTATCTTCACAGGTAGAAGTTATTAAAATTGTGTTTGTTAACAGGTTTTTCAGTAGCTTTTTAAAAAAAATAATAGGTTTTTGAGTAAATTACATTTTTGGTCCCTCTGTACAGCTAATTTTTGCAATTTTGGTCCAAAAAGTATAGTCATTTTACTTGGAAATAAGTTAAGGATCAAAAATTGCAAGAGAAACTTTTAGGGATCAAAATGGAAAGTATCATCTATACTCAGGGACCAAAAATGTAATTTTCTCTAGGTTTTATAAGTTGAATGTTATGTGTATGATTGCAGATGTGAGTCATGTCATAATCAAGCAGAAAGGCTTCTTGATTCCGCAAGAGAAATGGAAGATTCCATTGCTGTTAACTTGAGGTTTACTGTGTTAAATATTACAATTTCCATTACACAGAAGGATATACTATATAGTTATATAATGATGAAATAATTTGTTTTTTACCGTGTTTAGTCCAAAATTGAAACATTTTTTTTCAATTTTGGTCCTTATTTCCAGGTCTCGTATTGATTTTGGTTCTGTGTCTTTCTGATAATAACGTTCCAAGGACCAGAATCGATATTAAACATGAAATAAGGACTAAAACTGAAAATATTTTCACTTTTGGACTAAAACGGTAAAAATAAAAAAGCAGAAGGACCATTTGTGTAATTTACTCTATTTTTTTTCAGTTCGCGGAGGCTTCAGGTGAGCAGATTTGAATTGCTTCTTCAGGTTGGGAGCTTTTGTCTTGGAGCTGGTGCTCTTGTTTCAGGTCAATAATTCTTTTTACTTAAATCATACATGAAAAAAGTGCAAATTTCAAATTTATGCACGTGGTCAAAAGTCTACAATACCCTTCAACAATTGTGTCTATGTAGGTATATTTGGAATGAATTTAAGATCCTATATTGAAGAACATGTGGTACTTTCTTCTCAAGTCCTTAAACTTTTAATATCCTTCCAAATTCAAATATTGTCCACATTTTCCAAGACTTGACGATTTTAACCCTTGCAGTTTGCGTTTTGGCTTACAACAGCCGGAATTATCTTCGGTGCTGTGGTGGCATTTTTTCTCACATATTCATACTTGAGGGCAAAGAAAATATTATAGGCGGATCTTGCAAGGTACATTTACATCTCATCATTTATTACATAGCTATAGATCAAGAAATACAAAAGTAACATACAGATTTGACATGATACTACCATTTGAACAAAAAAGATCAAGGGATGATAATGCCATTTGAGGTGAATATGCAAGGTTTTAGCAAGATGGAAAAATAGATATGCTGTGTATAATTGTATGTAAATTCTAAATGTTCATTGTGTACACACCATGATAGATAAATGTGATACCAAGATTTTCTGTCTACTGTTGTATGGATAAAGTGTTGCATGGATAAATGGATAAATGATATTTAAGAAAATGACAACATACTTTTAAGAAATGGAAGGAAACAAATGCAAGAATACCAATGTAGAGTTTTTGTATTCCTTCTATTAGAGTGAAATACAAATTTGGTCCATGTGTTGAGTTTCTTCTGTTTGGATTGAAAAGAAATATATATATATATATATATATATATATATATATATATATATATATATATATATATATATATATATATATATATATATATATATATATATTCTTGGTTCTTGTTTTGAGACTTCTATTTGGCTTTGGCCTTTCTTACTCACAATGTGAATTTAAGGTTGTGTTTGGCAAAATAGCTGAAAAGTTAGTTTTTTATCTGAAAAGCTAGCTTTTGTCTGGTGGCTAATAAAGTAATAGCTTTTGGTAAACTAGATGATAATTGATAAGCTAGACTCCAAATATAAAATGACAAAAATATTTAAGGTATATTTGAAAAACTTGTAGAAAAAAGCTTCACGAGCTTAGTTTTAAGGTATCTCAAATATCTTTTAAAACCCTTTAAAAAGTTGGTTTATAAGTTGCTTTTGGTATTTTGTTAAACATAACATTGCAATAAGCTCAAAAAATAAGCTAGTTTTGCGCACAAACTACAATGTAAATCTGATAAGCTCAATGTGAAATTACCATTTTGCCTTCCATTTGTATAATTTACCCTCTTTTATTTTATTTCTGATTAAAGTATTATACTTTGAAAATCTACTTGTAACAATGGGTAACCTCAAGATTTGAATCACAACACAAACTCACATGTTCTTTAAAGTTTAAACCATATCATTGCCCTCATAGAAAACCTCTCAATTAAGTTGTCTATTCTGCATTAAGTCAAAAAGAAGTGTACTCATATATAACTTACTGGATTAAATCATGTCAAACACTTTTTCATGTCATCTAATCAATCATAAAATGAGTCACAAAATCAAATAAAATGTACAATTTGTGTGACCACATTACAAGTTCAAATCCAATACACAAACATCCAAAAGAGAAATCCCCAAATTGTACAAAGAATAATTAATCACCTGTAAAACTCATCAACTTTACCTTAATTCCGAATTGTCAACTCCCCCAATTGCTATTTTCCCAATCCCAACCTCCATAGCTTCCCTCTCAGCTTTCTCTCTACTATTCATCTGAATCTGACCAGTGATCCAAGGATGATTAAGACACTCTGCAGCAGTAGGTCTTTTCTCAGGTACAAAGTCAAGTATAGGAACAAGAAAATCAGCCAATTCATTTGCATCTTCTTCACTAAACTCATATTTCTCCATTAACACCTTGTTTAATGGCCAAAATTTCAACCTCCTGATATGCCTCAAATCACCATGTCTGTTGAAAAAGTCTCGTGAATACCTTCCACCTAAAGCTACCTTTCTAGGCATCGTTCCTAAAAGCTCCATCATTAAAGCCAAATGATCCTGTAAACCATAAACAAAATTCAACAATGGAGTATAGATGACAGATGAACACTAATAATGAATGAATGTACATTACATACCTCATCTCTGTCATAATTTTCACCACTATGAGGATCAAAGAGAACATCACCAGTTGCAAGCTCAAAACAAATGCAAGCAAAAGACCATAGATCTGCAGATGTTGAGTATTTGGATCCTAACAAAACTTCTGGACATCTGTATTGTCTAGTTTGAATATCACTTGTGAATTGTTTGTAAGTCCAACATGCGTTACCAAAATCAACCAGTTTACACTTGACATCAACCTCTGTTAACAGCTTCTTCCTTGCTGAACGGCTTCTTCTCCTATTTCCATGGCTGGAATCCATTGATTTCTCTTTACAAGCTTCAACATCCTCGGATTCTTCCTTTCCGGAAGAATTTTGGGCGGCTTTCTTAGCTTTTTTCCTGATTTTCTTCTTCTGATTCTTTGTAAGATCACCATTCAAAATCTTACTATCTTTTGAAGCTCCGGTGTCCGGTGGAACTTTTTCAGATGGGAGAATGAGAGGTTTGCCTGTTTTTGGTGGATCTTTTTCTGGATCAATCGTGGACAAAAGCAAAATGTTCTCCGGTTTAAGGTCGGTATGGATGATGGAAAGCTCGCGATGCAAGTAATCCAAACCTCCTAAGATGTGGTAGCAGATTTGTTTAACTTTGTAAAGAGGAATCCCTCGATAATCTGAATACTTGATCATAGTTAACAGATTATCCCCCAAATACTCGAACACCATACACACATGTTGTCCGTTTGGGCCTGAGTGTTTGAAATGATCTAAAAGCTTCACGACGGATTTCTTATCGTCAGGATCTCCTTCCGCTATCTGCTTTAAGATCGTGATTTCATCCATTGCTGCTTCAGTGTAATGTTGAGCGCTTTTTTGAACTTTCAAAGCTACATATCTCTACAAAACAAAATCAAATAGATCATGTTTGAAATCCTTCACTTGAATCCTCAAATTAGAGAAGGAAGAACACAAAGACAGAAATCGTACAGATTTATGAGTGTCCCAAGCGAGCCAGACAGTCGAAAAATGGCCCCAACCGAGTTTGCTCTGAACAACATATCTCGAGTGCTTAAACGTATCGCCAATTCGAACAGCGTGATAACCTCCACGCCTGTAATCCTCTGTTCCTTCGTCTTCTGAAGTGTAATCGCTTGCTTCGCTCCGATCATCGACATCGCCGGCGCCGGAATGTCTTGTATCATTACTATTATTTTCCTCCGCCATTAAAAGTGTAAGATTGTGCGATTAGGAGCCCGGCAGAAAAGATGGAGGGAGTTGAGCTTTCAAATCAACCAATTGCTATCGACCTGGAATGGAAAGTGCAAAGTAAAGATTGTATCGCCTTTTTGAAAATTGAAAGAGTGTATCTCGGAAGCTGGATTCTAGGGTTTTATATTTTTATTTTCAGGGGAGAAATTAAGAAAACGTATGGCACATAAACTAATTATATGAACAGACGACATATGTTTTCAGTGTACAGAGGGGACAGGTTCTGAAACATAAATTATGTGGTCTGATTTATATTTCCTTAAAGAATTAAGGTTATATATTTAAAAACGTTCCATCCATTTATTTTTATTTTATTTCGAGTGATTTTCCAAAATGTGAAACTCGAGTTCCATTTTATAAATGTTGGGGTCACAACCAGCTACGAACATTATTTCTTGTAAATATATAAAGATGCAAATTCAATGGAGAATATGTTTATAGGAGATAACTAGGAGAAGCTTTTATAACAATTGAAATTTGATATCAAATTTCATTGAATATGACTTATATAGAAGTAATTGTGTCATACCCAATGTAAGAATGAAATTTGGTGTTAAAATTACATTTGGTAAAAAGTTAGCAAAAATTTGCAAAAAAGTCCATAAAATTTGGTTTTATTAACGTAAAAGTTGTCATTTTTTTTTTGGCAAGTAAGAGGCTGTTTGGTAGCCTCTTAATTGAAAATTTAAGAGGCAACCTCTTATTTTTTCAAATTTAGAGTGTTTGGTGGTATCTGAATTTATCGCTCTTAATTTAAAAGATACCTCTTAATTTCTCAGATGTGAGTGTCTCTGAAAATAAAAAAGAACATGCGTTACCTTTTTTGCCCTAATACTTCAGCTCTTTTGTTCTTCTCTTTCTTCTTCACAAACAACCCAAACCCAAGTCATTTGCAAAAAAAAAATTCTCTCTCTAACTTTCTCGCTGTTTAGTTTTTGCATGAGTGACTCGGCGGCGATTTTGGACAGTAGGAGTTTTTTCCGACGCCGGTCTCCCCATTTCCCTATTCGTCATTTCAATCTAGTCCTTTGTCTACAATTTGTGTAGTCGCATGTGTGATGTTTGGAAAATTTGGAAACATTTTTGGCATGAAGAATACTAATCCACCATACCCAGTTCGTCAAAGGTTAGCAGTCCCCTTCCTATGTCCCCTTCTTCTGTGAATGATGCAGTCCCTATTAAGGGTATTCTGGCTTCTTCTAAGCCTGTTGGCCCTGATCTAAAACCTGTTACGTTCCTTGTTCCTGTTAAAACTATGAATCCTTCAGTGGGTGTTAATGATGAATCGATGAAAGAGATTTTGAATAAAGAAGTGGATTTGGGTGTTAAATTTGGGAATGATGAACCGGTGAAACTGGGGTCTATAACGAAGATCAATTTTACAATGGATTTAGGAATAAATCAATTTAACAGTGGATTTAGGAATAAAATACGTCAGTGGTGGTATGTTACAGATTACTAGTCTTTCTCAAATTTTACAAATGATTTTTGTGCAATTTTGGTTCATTGGAGTAGATAGATTCTTGGAAATTCAAAAGTAAGGGAGGTAAAGAAACAGTATGATCTCAAGCAAAATTGTTGTATCATTGTTGAAGCAAATGGCATGTGAGGCATGATTACCTTAACATATGTACTAGTATGAGAGCAGCAATGGAACATATCTATTAGTTTTGATGTTGTTTTGGTTAATATTGGTGTTGTTTTTATGAATTTTGATGATGTGTTTATGAATTTTGATGTTTTTATGAGTTTTGATGCTATTTTGGTGAAGTAGATGGAAGTATAATGTTGTATTTGAAAGAAATAACGGAGAAGGGTAAAATGATCATTTTTGTTATTCAACATGATAATTCAGAGGTTTCAACCAAACAACATGTTAAAATTCAGATCTTAAAAATTCAGACCCTCTTAGAAATTCAGACCTCTTAAAAATTCAGAGCTTAAAAATTCAGAGCTAAAAAATTCAGATCCTGCCAAATAGCCCTAAGTCTAAAAAAACTAGTAAACATTTGCAAAAAAACTCATGTTCCCATTAACGCCGGATTTTAGAGTTTTTGTAACACTCGTTTATTTATTAGTTAAATAAATAAATTAATGGACGAATGGTAGCATAAAATAAATAAATATATATGCGGGGTGTTGGGTTCGAGGAGTAATTGCCATATTTCTAGAAGTTGGGGGCAAAAAACGTGAGTTTCGGACTCATTTTATAATATTTATGAAGACAGGGGCTTTGTGGTAATTATTTGAACTTAATTTAAAAGGAAATGAGGTGGAAGGGTTGATTATGTCATAATTAAGATATTGAGGGTTGTTTGGTAGTTTATGGGACTTAATTTGTAAAGGATTTAATGTTTAGGGTTTATATGGTAAATATAGGATCTATTTCGAGATAAATGGGAGCTGGAGGGACCATTTTGGTCATCATGGCAAACTCGTATAAGGAGTCGGTATATAAAGGTTATGAAACCCTAACCCTATAGACCCATTGCAGCCGTCACTCTCCCTTTTCGCATCCGGCGCCACCATCCACCTCGTTCACTTTTCTGATCGTCTAGCACCATCAGCATAGTTCTCATCACCGGAAGTATTGAAGACCGACAGAAGATGGGAGCAACCACTGCATTAATCGACAGCAAAGCTGGAAGACAGCAACCGCCACTACTTCATTGCCCCCGAACCGCCACCGTCGTGCCTTGCTGTCGGCGAGAACAAGATCTATCGGCGAAGTGGTGAGCGTCGCTGCTATCTCTCCGTCACCATCCTCTTCTTCTCGTTTCTCGTCGCCGCCCGTAGCTACTTTTGACGTCGTCGGTGCCTTTTCAGCGGTCTCGTTGTCGACTCCATTCAACAACAAAGGTTGTCGTCGCTGCGCCGAAACCATTGAAGATGTGATTTGCATCACCGCCGCCGGTCGTAGTGTATTGGATGCCGCCGTTGCTGACTGTTCTAGCGGGATGGCGGCAGTACTCTTGATTTGTGGTGCTGATGCTCGTGTATTTGGGTTTTCGATCGTGTTAGAAGCCTCGAAGGACCACCATGGCGACCAACCATGGTGGCAGTCGCTGAAGGCGAGGTTACTACCGCTACTGCCTGTCTCTTTGGGTCACATTGCCACCTTACGCCGCCAGGTGGGTGGCTGGGTTTATTTCGCAACAGAAGACGTGTCAATGTGTGTGTCTAGTTGGCTGGAAATTGCAAAGAAGTCCACCACCACCAACATGAGGTGGTGGCTGCCGCCATGTGCCGCCTGTGTGTGTGTTTATTCCCGTTTAGTGTGTTTATTTCTTGGGTTGTAATTGTAAATTGGAAATGAAATAATAAAAGAAATTGGAAACCACCACCTTAGGGTGGTGGCTGCCGCCTCCTGCCGCCACCGGCCGCCGGGTCGGGTGGCGGTGTGCTTGTCTTGTGAGTTGACTCGGTTGGGGATACTTGAAACCCTAATGGGCCCAATGAAGCCAAATGGGCTTAGTGAAATCCCTAATGAGTCTAATGGACTCTAATTGGCTCAATAAAACCCTAATGGGCTTGATGACATTCTAGTGGGCTTGATAGGCCCAATAAAGCCCTAAATAACCTAAAAGTCCAACAAATTAATAAATGGGCTAGTATTTGGGGTTGGAAACCCTAATGCAATCAAAACCCTAATTTGGGAAATTAATCGGGACACGGGAATTATTTAACAACTTGGAATATTAAATAATAATTATTGGCGGAAATTAATCTAAGCAATATTGGACTTAATGGATTAAGTCCTTAATGGGTTAAGTAGGAAACTTAACCCTAATCATCATTTTATGTGAAACCCTAATTTCATTTGGGTTTATTGTTGGGCCTTTCTATTGGGCCTTGATGACTGGGTTATTAAATGGGCTATCCAAGATCAAGCAAATGGTCTAGAGTAATTCAATGGGCCTAGGGTAAGGCCCATGTAAGGGGCTTGGGCCCAATTTGGAAAATTGGGCCATAGTTTGGGCCTTAATGATTATATGATGTTGGGCTTTAGAATGAGACCATGTATAGGCCTAGGCCCAATTTGGAAGATTGGGCCATGTGTTGGGCTTTGATTCCTAATTGACTTTGGGCCTACGGATTGGGCCTTGGGCTTGAATAAGCCAAGCTAGGGGTAATGTAGTAATTACCCAAAGAATGTACGTATGGTTATGTATTGGGACCCAATTATTAATTGGTTGTTATTTTGGTGTTGATAGTTCGGGAATCTGTCAGCCAACAGCTAGGGTCGAGTCTGCGGGACTTCAGCAAGTGTGGGATTGTGTCTTCGGGACTTCAGCAGTGTCAGGTGAGTTACCTTCCAGTAGCGGTGGGTCTACGGCCACAATGCCGCCCCACCAGTAGGATTGTATGATAGATATTTGTCTCTGTGATATTCATATAGGTTGCTACTACCTGTGATATGTTATTGTGCTAGTATGATATGATGCTATGTGCTAGTGACAGTAGGGGGGATAGTCCCCCAAAACACCGATCGATAGGGCCGAAGGGGCGGTTATGCCCAGCCATGCTAGATAGTTTGAGATATATGTGTTATGTGGTAGTGGTAGGGGTGAAATAGTCCTCAGTATCCGGTCGAGAGGGCCGAAGGGGAGGCAAGCTCCTAGATATACTGGTCAGTATCCGTTCGAGAGGACCGAAGGGGAGACCAGCACCAAGATATGCTAGTCAGTGTCCGGTCGATAGGACCGAAGGGGAGACCAACACCCATATATGCTAGTCAGTGTCCGGTCGAGAGGACTGAAGGGGAGGCAAGCTCCCAGATATATTGGTCAGTATCCGGTCGAGAGGACCGAAGGGGTAGGTCGGGCACCCAGATATGCCTGACAATATATGTATGTTATGTGATTATATGGTATGTGGTATGATGGGGGAACTCACTAAGCTTCGTGCTTACGGTTTTCAGTTTTGGTTTCAGGTACTTCGTGTTTAAAGAAAAAGGAGTCGGCTTGATCGCAGCGCATCACACTATGGTTTTCCGCACACGAGATCTTTGAGATTACACTCTGATATTGTTTTATGATAACGTGTTTTGATTATTTCTACTTGGGTTTTGACATGACATGATATTATGGATGTTTTTTTTATACGGTTGGTTTTATAATAAGGTATTTAAAAATGAAATTTTTGGCACGTATTTTTAGGATGTTACAGTTTTTTAAAAAATTTTAAGGACTTTCTGAAAATAAACATTTATAGATGATTTTTTTGTTAAAATTTAAAAACATTTTTTAAAAAAAAAATTCTTTTTTATATATACTAAATTAATTAGAAGAAAAATCATATTTATTTATTAGAAAAATTCAGAATAAAGATACCATCTACATCATTTTCACTAAAAAAACTCATTTTTATTTATTAAAAACACAATAATGATAAATTATATGTCATTTTTTTTTTTTTGGTTTTTTGTGATAACGATAATTTATATATCATTTTTGGGTATTTAGGTTATGTGTTATAAAACAACTTGAACTTAATTTGATCACTTTTAAAAACTTACAAAAATAAAAATAAAAAAATCATCCATTATCATTCTTTATATCTACGTCACTTCCTTTTATACAAAAGACTTGAAAATTCAACAATAAAAATTATATGGTATCTTTATTGTTGATTATTCAAGTCTTAGTTGTAAATATGAATTAATTTAAGTATATAAAATGACAATGTTAAGAGTTTCTACTTTTTTAGTAGTGACCAAATTATGTTCAATTTGTTCTACAATACATAACTTAAATGTCAATATGGTTAAATAGTTGCAAAGAATGATATAAGAGCTACAATAGTTATATACGTTAAAAAAGATATATAGTTATGATATTTATTGAAGAAATCACAAAAAAAAACCCAAAATGATGTATAAATTATCATTATTGCGTTTTTTAATATAAAATTGAGTTTTTTTTTTGAAAGATCTAGTATGTCCACGAGTCATTATAGAATAATATTGCTAATAATATATGATCTTATAGGGTCACACCATATAGCAAGTTACCGTCAATTGATTATTTATTAGTATAATTTGATTATTAATAAATATATCAACACTTGTATTTAATTGGAAAATTATTATTTCATGGAAATAATATTTTACTAATTGCGAATTTATTATTTGCGGAAATAATATTTATTGGAGAAATAACAACTTATGAAATATATCATAAAGTATGATTATTTATAAGCTATATTTATATCTTAATAAACTAGTTCAATCTATATAAAAGATAGTTTTATATAAAATAAGATATTTATATATGACTAGTTATATATATATATATATATATATATATATATATATATATATATATATATATATATATATATATGTTGGGAATTCCTTATAAAAATGATTGATTTTTATAAAGATAACATGTATGTATATATAAACTAGCCATGAGACAATTTTTGTCTTCTTTTGTGCCTAGCTTTTTTTGAAAATTGTAAAGAGACCAAGCATGGTCTTCTTTTGCCATGTTTGGGACAAAGTTGTCTCTCGTTTTACTTTATGGTCTCCTTTCACTTTTTGGTCATTATATAAAAGAGAGCATGAAAGGTTTTTTGATACACTTCTTGCAAGCTTCTTATTCTTCTTCTTTAGAGTCCCAAATCCGTGAGCATGAAAGGCTCAAAGGGGCTGCCAAATTTCAAAAGTTCAAGCCCTTCTTCTCCTCCATTCTCTTGCATTTTGATGCTAGACAAAGCCACTTTGTTGCTTCACATTTGAACATATATTTGGTATATATTTCAAAGGATTATGAACAACAAATTACAAGTAAAAACTAGCATGTTCTGATGGTTTTACTCTTGCTTGGTATATACTTGTAGAGAACTCTTGCTTTAGAGTTTCATGCCACACTTTGTCAACTTCCAACCTCCCAAGAGGATCAAAGTCTTCAAAGGTTGTTATACTTTCCCTTCTATGGTTGTTTTAATCTTTCTAACTCATGCGAAATGATCCTTGCTGGGTAAAATACTTTTAGTTTTATTTAACATTTTTAAAGCTTCTGTTGTCAATTTTACCGGTTGTGAAGCCAGATTTTGAATAAAAACCCAACAATTGTTATCAGACCATTTTTGCAAGATTAGTTAGATTATTTCTATAGCTGATGAAATCTTTGTTTTTGGAAAACATGAATGATTTTCTCTTTGCAAGAAAATCCATTCATATTTTCTATGACAACTTTAAAATGTTTATAATTGTTATTTTTTGGCCAAAAGTTTACATGCATCTTTTTGGTCATAAAAGTTGTCTTAGAAAAACAAATAGTTGTTTTATATATTTATGAGTATATAAATATGTATACTCAAAAATACCTTTTAAAAAACTAGTTTTAGTTTATAAGTTACTTTTGATGTTAGTCAGTGTCCGGTCGAGAGGACCGAAGGGGAGACCCGCACCAAGATATGCTAGTCAGTGTCCGGTCGAGAAGACCGAAGGAGAGACCAGCACCCAGATATGCTAGTCAGTGTCCGGTCGAGAGGACCGAAGGGGAGACCAGCACCCATATATGCTAGTAAGTGTCCGGTCGAGAGGACCGAAGGGGAGGCAAGCTCCCAGATATACTGGTCAGTATCCGGTCGAGAGGACCGAAGGGGTAGGTCGGGCACCCAGATATGTCTGACAATATATATATATATATATATATATATATATATATATATATATATATATATATATATATATGTTATGTGATTATATGGTATGTGGTATGATGGGGGAACTCACTAAGCTTCATGCTTACGGTTTTCAGTTTTGGTTTCAGGTACTTCGTGTTTAAAGAAAAAGGAGTCGGCTTGATCGCAGCGCATCACACTATGGTTTTCCGCACACGAGATCTTTGAGATTACACTCTGATATTGTTTTATGATAACGTGTTTTGATTATTTCTACTTGGGTTTTAACATGACAAGATATTATGGATGTTTTTTTATACGGTTGGTTTTATAATAAGGTATTTAAAAATGAAATTTTTGGCACGTATTTTTAGGATGTTATAGTTTTTCATAAAATTTTAAGGACTTTCTAAAAATAAACATTTATAGATGATTTTTTGTTAAAATTTAAAAACATTTTTGAAAAAAAAATTCTTTTTTATATATACTAAATTAATTTGAAGAAAAATCATATTTATTTATTAGAAAAATTCAGAATAAAGATACCATCTACATCATTTTCACTAAAAAAACTCATTTTTATTTATTAAAAACACAATAATGATAAATTATGTGTCATTTTTTTTGGTTTTTTGTGATAACGATAATTTATATATCATTTTTGGGTATTTAGGTTATGTGTTATAAAACAACTTGAACTTAATTTGATCACTTTTAAAAAACTTACAAAAATAAAAATAAAAAAATCATCCATTATCATTCTTTATATCTAAGTTACTTCCTTTTATACAAAAGACTTGAAAATTCAACAATAAAAATTATATGTTATCTTTATTGTTGATTATTCAAGTCTTAGCTGTAAATATGAATTAATTTAAGTATATAAAATGACAATGTTGAGAGTTTCTACTTTTTTAGTAGTGACCAAATTATGTTCAATTTGTTCTACAACACATAACTTAAATGTCAATATGGTTAAATAGTTGCAAAGAATGATATAAGAGCTACAATAGTTATATACGTTAAAAAAGATATATAGTTATGATATTTATTGAAGAAATCACAAAAAAAACCCAAAAATGATGTATAAATTATCATTGTTGCGTTTTTTAATATAAAATTGAGTTTTTTTTTTTGAAAGATCTAGTATGTCCACGAGTCATTATAGAATAATATTGCTAATAATATATGATCTTATAGGGTCACACCATATAGCAAGTTACCGTCAATTGATTATTTATTAGTATAATTTGATTATTAATAAATATATCAACACTTGTATTTAATTGGAAAATTATTATTTCATGGAAATAATATTTTACTAATTGCGAATTTATTATTTGCGGAAATAATATTTATTGGAGAAATAACAACTTATGAAATATATCATAAAGTATGATTATTTATAAGCTATATTTATATCTTAATAAACTAGTTCAATCTATATAAAAGATAGTTTTATATAAAATAAGATATTTATATATGACTAGTTATATATATATATATATATATATATATATATATATATATATATATATATATATGTTGGGAATTCCTTATAAAAATGATTGATTTTTATAAAGATAACATGTATGTATATATAAACTAGCCATGAGACAAATTTTGTCTTCTTTTGTGCCTAGCTTTTTTTGAAAATTGTAAGGAGACCAAGCATGGTCTTCTTTTGCCATGTTTGGGACAAAGTTGTCTCTCGTTTTACTTTATGGTCTCCTTTCACTTTTTGGTCATTATATAAAAGAGAGCATGAAAGGTTTTTTGATACACTTCTTGCAAGCTTCTTATTCTTCTTCTTTAGAGTCCCAAATCCGTGAGCATGAGAGGCTCAAAGGGGCTGCCAAATTTCAAAATTTCAAGCCCTTCTTCTCCTCCATTCTCTTGCATTTTGATGCTAGACAAAGCCACTTTGTTGCTTCACATTTGAACATATATTTGGTATATATTTCAAAGGCTTATGAACAACAAATTACAAGTAAAAACTAGCATGTTTTGATGGTTTTATTCTTGCTTGGTATATACTTGTAGAGAACTCTTGCTTTAGAGTTTCATGCCACACTTCGTCAACTTCCAACCTCCCAAGAGGATCATAGTCTTCAAAGGTTGTTATACTTTCCCTTCTATGGTTGTTTTAATCTTTCTAACTCATGCGAAATGATCCTTGCTGGGTAAAATATTTTTAGTTTTATTTAACAATTTTAAAACTTCTGTTGTCAATTTTACCGGTTGTGAAGCCAGATTTTGAATAAAAACCCAACAATTGTTATCAGACCATTTTTGCAAGATTAGTTAGATTATTTCTATAGCTGATGAAATCTTTGTTTTTGGAAAACATGGATGATTTTCTCTTTGCAAGAAAATCCATACATATTTTCTATGACAACTTTAAAATGTTTATAATTGTTATTTTTTGGCCAAAAGTTTACATGCATCTTTTTGGTCATAAAAGTTGTCTTAGAAAACAAATAGTTGTTTTATATATTTTTGAGTATATAAATATGTATGATGTGCATAAACTAGCCATAGATCTTTGTGTGGTTGCATGTGTTGATTTATTTAAAATGGTTGTAATTATTTAGGTAGTGTTTGTTTTTTGTCTGCAAATCTGTGTGGCCTCTTCTGTCTGCGCCGCGCAGACATTAGCATTCGCAGACTGTTTGTTTTTTTTGAAGACTACAGACCTAAAAATGTCTGCGTGCCCTCTTCTTGGTGCAGATGTGGACTAGAGTCTTCTAACATCTTCATACATCTTCTAGCCTAAAAAAACATATATATCTTTATTTTTCTAAAGTTTTTTTTTTAATTTATAATTTTTCTAACTTTATTAATGATAAACAATTTGAAAAAAAATCACAAAACTTAAAAAAAAAATGTTCAACGATACAAACATGATATTTTTGACAAATTTATAAATAAAGATTTATTACAATAATAGTCGTTGAAGTTGTTTATATAAATATGAAAAAAAATCATAATATATTCTTATATTTTTCTGTTAAATATTATATAAAACATTATTTAATACAGTATCATCAATTTCTCGAGAAAATATTTATGGTACGTTTTTAATGGATTTAATTGAAAAATTCGAAGTTTATTTCCATCCATTTATATATCGAATTTTTTGATCATTAATTACAATGTTTAGTTATAACTTTGTAACCAAAGTTGTTGGTTTTTATCAAATATATACGTTAATTCATACATATTTTATTTATATTTTTTATACAATAATACATAAAAGCCGATCTAGATTCGTTAATTATTTATAAAAAAAGTCATAAAAATATTAAAAAATCACTTTAAAGTTTAAAAAAAATCAATTTATTTATATTTCAGTTTATTTTAGAAGTCCGCAGATGTTAAAAAAAACAAATAGTCTTTTTTTTTTTCAGACTGCAGACGTTTGGTCCACCTCTTCTACTGCAGAGGTCTATAGATGTGGTCCGCAGACTGCATACATTTTGCCTCAGAAAAAACAAACAACATCTTAGTTGTTCATATGGTATGTAATAATTAAATATATAATTTTCTTTTGTTAATTTTGTAAGTAATAGATTAGTTTGGTCCACCTCTTCTACTGCAGAGGTCTATAGATGTGGTCCGCAGACTGCATACATTTTGCCTCAGAAAAAACAAACAACATCTTAGTTGTTCATATGGTATGTAATAATTAAATATATAATTTTCTTTTGTTAATTTTGTAAGTAATAGATTAGTTTTAGAAATAGTTTATTTTTATAAAATGTAACAAGAATGAAGATGGTGGCCATTTTGAAGATCAAAAGTTTATAAAATTAATTTTATTAAAGTTTCTCAAACTTTATAAAATTATTTTATAAACTTGCTCCAAGGTGTTGAAGCAAGTGGGAGCACATGAAGACTTTGCAAGATAAAAGTCCCTTATATCCCTTTAGAAATGGATTTGATAATTTTGTGATGGTTCACAAAATTATTACTAGTTAATTGCTTGGTTTATGCATATATATTACAATTGTTATGCATGCTTGTGTTGTTTTATGTTTATGTTGTTATTATTATTATTATGTTATGATTGATAAATTAGTTTTTCAAATGCAAAATAATATTTGAACATAAATAAACATCATACAGAGTTTGGTTTTAATGAAATTTACCTTTTAACATAAGATGCAAAAAAATAGTTTTACAATAAAACAAGTTTTATCGTTAAAACTAGTAACTGGTAAAATTTTGGGATTAAAATTGTATAAGTTTAAAATTGAGATTTATAAACTTATTAAACTTCAAACCTTATTTTATAAAAGAAAGTTTTATTAAAAGGTTTCCAAATGTTCTAAAGCGCTCAAACGATATGACTTAATACTAGTTATTAATTTAAAACTTTGATCGCGTCAATTATATAAAACTGGGTTTTACATATAGAACATTGTTAAAATGTGGTTTTTTCTTAAAATAAGTTTTTCAAAAGGGTATACCATGGTTTATTGAATGTATGCGATAACCATGATATAACATGGTTTTTAAACTAGAATTATAAAAACATCAAAGACCCCTTACAAACCTCAAATCTATGCAATCATTTTTTTAAGAACACTCGCACGTCTCGTGTATGCACTAGTGAGATAAATGATACCTAACCACTTAGTGTTATCTTTTGATGACCGAAGAGTTTTCTTGATTTCTATAACTAAGTTATAGGCCGATTACACAAGTTTTTCAAATTGGACAATTTGATCGAGAATCTTTTGTGATAAAAGATACATAAGCAAAGAGAGTTATGAGGCATAAAGGATACCTAACCATTTATTTGTTTTGCGATCCCATCAATCTAGGAATTTTATGGTGAGATATAATAGACAATCGATATCTATTGGGTTGAATTCGGATGAATGGGATAAATGACACCTAATCATTTATTTGTTTTGCAACTTGGATCCTAGACTTTGATAATTAATATTTTTAGGAACTAAAAGGGGTATTAATTATTAAAGATTAAATATTAAAAATACTAAATGAATTTTATTAAAATTTTGTAGATGTATAATCCACTCTCATAACCATGAAATGTCATTTCTCTTTAAATGACTTAATGAAATAATAACATTCAATAGATACAGTTCATGTCTTAAGAGACAATCTCGTGAGAGATGTGACATTGTACACACTTAAATGTCCTAATCCTAAACAAATTACTTTGAGTAATAGACCTAAATATGTTACCTAGTAAAGACATCACTGTGATGCTAAATATGCTTCTAACATCAAGCTACGAATAGTTATTCATGACTTCAAGGAAGTCTTAGATAATTTAAACATATATATCTGATGATATAACAGATCAAGCAATATTCCAATAAATATAGTGATATTCTATTTAAAGCAAGTTTAAACATTGGAATAATGTCAGACTAAAAGAATCACCTTGTGTGATCTAAAAGGCCCATGTTTTATGGAATAAACACCTTTAAGCCCAAGAAATTCAATAAGGCCCACATAGATGGATCTTATTTATTTTGTGAAGAAACTAGACACTGGTAGAGGAACTGCTCCTCTTATCTAGAAAGAAAGTCTGAAAGAGACTAGTACTTCAGGTATCTACTAGATATAACTCATACTTTTCTGGTAACACTTAAATACTTGGTGCTTAAATGTTAATATAATATTTGTAACTTGATTGCAAATATTTACAGAAGAGTAACTAGTTGAGCACAAACAAGTTGGAACTACACTCTCGAAGTTTAGTTTATTATTTATGCTTAGAACATAAATTGCTTGTAATATATAACAATATTTGTTTTGGAACAATGTATGTTTTAAATTTAGCATGTCTAAATATTTTTGTCTCGGTTATTTGTTTAAATGTTTGATTATTTACTAGATCGTTTTTCATAACGATAATACTCATATTCTGAAATGGTTGACTTTTATTTCTGAGACTAGATCTCTTAATAGAATTATAGGGTAAATATCAACATTTTATAAAATTAAGTTCTATATGCAAGTACTTTTGACTTAAACTTGTTTTAAATCAAACTTATCCATGACATTGTTATCTTTATTGTATAAATGAAATCCACATATTCCAACTTCAAGAAAGGGATCTTTGAAGGGAAATAATGTAGTTTATTTGACATATGTGAATCTTATTTATATATAAAAGATTCCTAATAATATTTTCACTAAAGTGTAGAAAAAATAATTATTAAGGAACTATACACTTTGGTGTATGACTTCATTTCTAATGAATGCATATGATTAAGTACAATATACAACTCAATAGTACCATCTAAAGCCTTAATGATAATAAAGGATGAATTAAATCTTACTTGGTATGATTTACTTTCTAATCAGTAGAAATGCCTTCATTTTTCAACCTTTTTGGGATTATACTTCAATCATTATTAATTGTATCTAGAATACAAACACCAACAAATTACATAATTGTAGAATATTCTAAAAGGGGCATTTAGATTATTATATACAAACCCACTAAGAATTAGTTCCTTTATTCCTCTGAAAGCTGAGTTAGCAGAAAGCAAACTTCTAATGACAAAGCAAGTAGGAGGAACATGGAACTTGAAGCAGCTCAAGAACCATAGTCGGATGTAACAATTGTTGGCACTAGTTTCAACAAGGAATTGTTGAACATAATAATAGCTATTCATAAACACAAATTCTTCACAATAATGGTAGAAATCATTTATGACTTGACAAATGTGGAATCTTTCATTGATGAGTTCTTGATGGTTTCTAGTTAAACTATCAACTACGAAAATGCTATATCAAATTATGAATCTGACAAATGACTTAGAGTCATAAACATTGAGATGTAATCCATGTTTAATAATCAAGTATGGGTTTGATTAATCTTCCTCTTTATAATAAGGCTAGAAGGAGTAAGAGATTCTTCTAGAAAGAATATATATATATATATATATATATATATATACATATACACACACACATTTAGTAATACTTGTTATATAAGGATTTTCTCATACTCATGTCATTGACTATGTTCCTTATCATACTCATGACATCGACTATGATCAAACCTTTTCACAAGTAGCTATGATTAGATCCACGTGTTATCCTAACCAAATGTGTAAGGCTTAAGATATCTATATAGCTTAGCTTGGAGGTTTTCTTAATACATGTTATCCTAACCAAATGTGTAAGGCTTAAGATCCACGTATGGATATAAAACAAACATCTTAAGGTTGGAATAATCATTTTAATATAAAGATACAAGATATGCTTTTATATCAAAATGAAAAAGAATGTGTGTGTGTTTACTAAGAACTAATGGGAGGATAGTGATATTCCTAATCTTGTATGAAAGAGACATACTTAATCATTTGAAATGACATTCCGACTATCCAATGTGGTTTTCACCTTGACTCAGAAAGTATTTCTAAAATGAAAGACTTAGGAATGAAACGATACATTCTTGGAATGTAAAATCTATAAGAGATTGATAAAGATGAATATTAAAGGTTTTAAAATTCTTTTTGCATGAAATGACACTATCTTGAAAGAGGTCAAGATACAAGATTCCTTTGGAAGATTATTGACATTGTCACATGACACCATTTTTGATTCTGTCACAAATGGATCTAGCACATCGGTTTGAGCTAGAAAAAATGATTTATATTCTATTTATTTGACAAATGAATCCATCATTTATGTCATATCATGAGATACAAAATTGAATACATGGTTAAGTCACTAGACCACTGTGAGAACATTCTAAGAGTAATTAAGAAGAGCTAAGAGAATGTATATGAGATAATCTGTTTAGAATAAAATCTTAATGTAAAGAGCTACATATGATTTTTTTTTTCTAAATAAATATAGATAGTTATGACTTATAATTATGATTTCATTATTGAATTAAGAGTAAGTTTATTTGGAATGAGGTCGAAGCAAAACAAAATAACACAATCTACTAAATAAGAGTAACCTACTTTTCAGAAATAGAAATCAAATATAATTAGATGAACTACATCACTGAAAAACTAGGTTGAATCCTTCCATTCAGGGATAACCTAGAAATCTTTTCTGAGTAATAGAGTGTACTTAATCAAGCTAAGAAACTATATGTCACATAAGAGCACCAATTATATTCTCCAAAATATTTAACTATACTTAGAGTAATGTCAAATATCAAGATAATTGTATTTGCAAAATTCACACAAATTGAATTTAGTCAAATCCATTAATAAAATCTTTCCTTTTTAAGATAAGTATGAGTGGTCACACTTCATCCATAAGACTTTTGTTATTCTACTAATGAGATTTTGATTTGAATTTAGTATTTGGATATTGGAACATTGTAACAACAACTATTAAATAATGTTTTGATATACTGAGATATGATCATTACATTAATACGTGTGATGTTCTATATTAACATGTTTAATCCATGAATAATCTTATTATTCTATAGGTTCATAGTCGGTCATGATTGTGGGAGCAACTATGAAGTAAGACTAATATGAAATGGATTGGTTGACGCTCACTAGATGAAAGTAGGCAAGTGGTTGTAACCAAGTTTCATAGGTACTTGTCAGAGAACTAGTACTGAACGGACCCGCATCAGGATCATCTCATAGATCTCAGTTATGAGTGATACTTTATTAAAAGGTATTATCTTTGTGTCCTTAACACCTGAGACATATAATGGGCCTTAAGTATAGAGAGTATTGTGCTTTAATATGGCCAAATGTTGTTCATTGATCGGGAAGTTATAAAAGTCATTTTCGGATATGGTGTGAACCATGCAAGAGGCTTATGTAGTCAATATGGGATTTGTTCCTCTTATGTGTTTAGAGTTAGAAATCTAACGTGCGTTACGCAAAGTTGAATTACAAATGAGATTGATTGCGATCCAAGGCTCATGTTCAACAGGATATCTGTAACAAAGGGATAATTGATAAACTTACCTTATTACATCAACTGAAGCTTAAATCTTTTGGGAATTGGATGTTGATGAATGACATTCTTCATCATATGTTATTGGAGGCAGTGAAATGTTGCTAGACGTTCACCACTGTCTATGTCAATCTATGATGAGTCTTGTGCAAGTGGGAGATTGAAAGATCTAGTATCCCCAAGAGTCATTATAGAATGATATTTCTAATAATATATGATCCTATAGGGTCACACCATATAGCAAGTTACCATAAATTGATTATTTATTAGTATAATTCAATTATTAATAAATATATCAACACTTGTATTTAATTGGAAAATTATTATTTCATGGAAATAATAGTTTAATAATTGAGAATTTATTATTTGTGAAAATAATATTTATTAGAGAAATAACAACTTATGAAATATCTCATAAAGTATGACTATTTATAAGTTATATTTATATCATAATAAAGTAGTTCAGTTTATATAAAAGATAGTTTTATATAAAATAGGGAAAATACCGGCTATAGTAAAAAAATGGGGGGTAAATTCAAATTTTAGACATGAAAAATGAAAATTCCGGATATAGACATGCGTTCCGCGGAGGACCCTTTGCGGACCTCTGCGGAACAATGAATCCTCCGCGGAGAGGGGTAGTTTTGTAATTTCACCCTCATATTTTTTGACAAAAATGACTCCTCTTCTTTGGTCCCCCACTGGTCCCCCGATTCGTCTTTGGCAAAAACCCTTCCTCCACATCGAGTATGTATATCGACGATTCTGGTGCCGACTTCAAATCCGGCAACGACGAAATCAAACGACATCATTTTCCAGCGATTCGAGTACATACGACTTAAAATCCGGCACCGATGGAGGGCAATTTCCCCGATATTTTAGCCGATGGATTCAGCTCCCGGGTATTTCTCACATTCCCCTCTTTTGATTAATGTCGTATATGATTTAATTGTTACGAAAACCCAATTGAGTACATGGAATATATATATATATATATATATATATATATATATATATATATATAGATTTGGGATGTTAGGATTCACAAGATTCGATTTTGGGAAGATCCATTCCGCAGAGAAATACATCATTCCGCAGAGGATCATCCGCGGAGTGATGTATTCCCTCTGCGGAATGATTTAAGTGACCAAAATTGGGTCTCCACGGAGGTGTAGAGCACTCCGCAGAGGGTTCTCCGTGGAATGACCTAAAAAAGTTTTTTCCAATTTTTTTTTCTGATCTTTTATATCCCTCTATATTTGACGTATTTAGTTATATATAAAAAAGTATGTTGCTATTTATTTCATAAACCGAATTAGAAAAGTAATTTTGAATCCTTGTTTTTTATTTTCAATTACTAACGTTTTATATGAAATTAAATGTTATGTTTTGTAGCACGATGATCTCAATCAAAAAGCGGATTTAACTTTAAAAGGCGTGGTGGCTACTATCATTGAAGACTATTTTCCGCGCCTAACACAATCACAATGACTATTATTTGAAGCTTCGTCGTTTGTAATATTCTTTGGAATGCATATCCCACATGGTGATCCCTTACTTGTGTATTTGATGATGTTGCACAAAGTAAGGTCTCAACAAGTATTTGAAACAGGGAGGTTTCTTTTTGATATACATGGGATGCAGTTGGATTTTGGTGAAAGTGAATATTTTCTCATTTGTGGTTTAAAAGTTGGCCCATATGTGGATTTAATCCATGACGAAAAAGGCCGGTCAAATTCAAATTTTCGTGCTCAGTTGTTCCCAGACATTTCTGATGCATGTTTGCAGTTGAAAGATTTAGAAGACTACATTATGTCTCCGAATTATTTGTCACTTCAGGATGAAGATGCTCTAATGCTTATCTACCTTGTTTTTATGTTGAAAAGTCTCCAAGGACTGGATGTTAAAACGGACATTCCCGTGATAGTATACAAGCTTGCTGATAATATAGATGATTGGAACAGGTATTACATTTAAAGATTGTGTATAAATACAACAACAACAACAATAATAATAATAATAATAATAATAATAATAATAATAATAGTAATAATAATAATAATAATAATAAATAAATAAATAAATAAATTGAAAATTGCAGGTTTGCATGGGGTACGTATTTCTAGACCTATACTTCGCGGTTGATGCGTGGAACGTTTAAGGATTTCAAAACCTCGGCCTCGTGCGTTGGGTGTACGAGGGGTGCACGAAACCGTAATTTTAAGTGTGTATACCCTATTTAAGCATCCTAAGTCTTTAGGGTTGACCTCTTTACCAGCCCCAAGACCTCCTAAAACCCTGAAACAACCCTTAGCCTTCATATTGGTGTTCATGAGCTTTTGAGAAGGATTTGGTGGTTATTTTGGCCTTTGTGAAGGAAGTGAATAAGACTGAGGGTGATTTGTTGTGACATCCCTAATTTCACGGCTAGAAATGATCGATATAAAATTCGATTTTCGGGCTGTGCACTACTATGCTAAATCTTATAAAAATCATATCTTCCTCATACGAAGTCAGATTTGGATGTTCTTTTTATACACACTCTCGGTTTAACATATACTACGACTTTCGTTTAGATTACTAATGCTAAAATGTATTTTATCGTAAATTCACTTTTTACAATTCCCAGTGTCGTGCCGGTTTTGCCGCAAAACTTCGACAGGTCATAACTTCTTCGTTATAAGCCGAATTTCAGCATTCCTTACCCAAAATCCTTGTTACGACTACTTCAACTTTATTCATAGATATTCGATCTATCTATTAGTTTATTTTTGATGCTTATGTTTATTACTATTTTATTACATCATAATAAATAAGTATAATGCACATAAATCACATAATACTTAAAATAATTCTTCTTTATTACTTCAAAATAGGTTACAGTTGTTGACCCTAACTATTACATCATCATACTAATGATTAGCCAGAAACATGGGCGTTATAATTCTCTCCTCCTTAGGATGATTTCGTCCCGGAATCATGCATCAACAAATAGATTTGGATAGCGACTCATCATGTCACTCTCTGTTTCCCAGGTGAGGTTCGGCCTATTCGTATGTTTCCATTGCACAAGCACTAATTCGACCATCTTGCATCACAACTTCTTTGTCTTATGGTCATCAATTGCTTCAGGCTCTTCGGTTAACCTCTTATTTTCATCCATACTTAACTTCGTAAGTGGAATTATATTGAGAACTTCTCATGTGAACTTCCTCTAATAACACACATGGAAAGTGTTGAATGCCATACAGTTCTTCCGACAATTCTAACTTGTAAGCTTGGTTCCCAATCCTCTGAAGAACCTTGAATGACCCAACAAATCCTGGAATAGTCTTTCCTCTCTTTCCAAATCTTATAAGTCCCTTCCACGGTGAGACTTTAAGCAATACTGAATCTCCAACTTCGAATGTCATTGGTCGTCGCTTTTTGTCAACATTCCTCTTTTGGAGATCTTGAGCTGCTAACATCCTTTCTCTAATCATTTTTAACTTTTTAGTAGTCTGATGGACTATTTCGGGACCCATAAATTGCTTTTCTTCGACCTCAAGCCAACAAGACGACGTACGCCACTTATGTCCATATAAGGGTTGATAAGGTGTCATCTTGATGCTCGAATGGTAACAATTATTGTAGGAAAACTCTACCAGGGGTAAATGCTCATCCCAGTTACCTTGGAATTCTAAGGTACCTGCTCTTAGCATATCTTCCGGTGTTTGAATCGTTCTTTCGCTCTGACCATCAGTCTGCAGATGATAGGTTGTACTTAAACACAACTTCGTACCCATTTCCTCTTGTAGACTCTTCCAAAATTCTGATGTGAAACGACTTCACGATCCGACACAATCATTAATGGTACACCGTGAAGTCTTACTATCTCCTTCACGTAAGCCTTTACAAGCTTATCTATAGACTACCTCTCATTGGCTGCTATGAAGTGTGTACTCTCAGTGAATCGATCCATGACAACCCAAATCATGTCTTGACCGTTCTTCGTCTCGGGCAGTTTAGTCACAAAATCCATGGTAATGTCTTCCCATTTACCCATGGGTATAGGTAAAGGTTCTAAACTCCCATACGGTTTTTGATGTTGTGCCTTAAATCTTGCACATGTTACATAATCTGCCACGTACTTTGCAACACCGAGCTTCATCGTTGGCCACCAGTAGTAAGGTTTTAGATCCCTATACATCTTAGTGTTGTCGGGGTGAACCGAGTACATGGTCTTGTGAGCTTCTTCCATCATAAGACCTCTTATTCCTCCTATCTTAGGTACCCAAATTTTGTCTTGGATTACCTTTAACCATTGACTATTTGTACCGAATACCAATGTCTTGCCTAAACGTTCTTCCTTTTAGTCATTATTCTCCAAAACTTCTTCCTGAGCGTTCTTGATGTTTTCCATGATTGTTGAGGCAACTTCTATTCTTAACGCTCTTGGCCTTTTTCTTTCAAGGTTTACTTTTTGACTTAGAGCATCAACTACAACATTTGCTTTACCAGGGTGGTAAAATATCTCACAATTGTAATCCTTGAGCAACTCTAACCAGCGTCATTGACTCATATTCAATTCTTTTTTTTTTTTTATCAAAGAAAGATTGGAGACTTTTATGACCAGTGAAGAGTTTGCACTTTGTGCCATAAAGATAATGCCTCCATATCTTTAATGCAAATACTACCGCTGCCAACTCTAGATCATGAGTGGGGTAGTTCTTCCCGTTCTCTTTCAATTGTCGAGATGCATATGCTATCACCTTATCTCTATGGGTCAGAATAGAACCTAACCCAACTTTAGATGCATCGCTATAGACTGCAAAGTCTTCAACTTCTTCAGGTAAAGAAAGAATCGGTGCTTCACACAACTTCTTCTTTATCTTGTCGAATGCTTCTTCATGTTTCTCACTCTATGTATATGTAGCTCCTTTATGGGTCAAAGTTGTCAATAGAGCAGCTATCGAAGAAGAGCCTTGGATAAACCTTCGGTAATATCCAACTAATCCCAGAAAGCTTTGAATCTTGGTGGGACTTTTGGTCGTTCCTATTTCATCACAACTTTAATCTTTGTTGGATCAACCATTATTCCTTCTTGGTTAACCACATGACTCAAGAATTGGACTTCTTGAATCCAAAAATCACATGTGGAGAACTTTGCGTACAACTTCTCCTTCATCAAAACTTCTAATACTTCTCGCAGGTGTTTGCCATGCTCCTGTTGGCTCTTTGAGTAATTCCGAATGTCGTCTATGAACAGTATCACAGATTTATTGAGGAATGGTTTACAAAACCTGTTCATCAAATCCATAGATGTTGTTGGAGCGTTGGTTAGCGCAAATGACATAACCAAGAACTCACAGTGTTCGTATGTTGTATAGAACGTGATCTTCTCAATATCTTTCTCTCTCACCTCTAGCTGATGATATCCTGACCGAAGATCGATCTTTGAGAAATAGCTCGAACCTTGTAGTTGATTGAACAGGTCATCAATCCTTGGCAATGGGTACTTGTTCTTTACCGTCGCCTTGTTCAACTCTCTATGGTCTATGGACATCCTCATGCTTCCATCCTTCTTCTAAACGAATAACACTGGAGCTCCCCAGGGTGATTAACTAGGTCTAATGAAACTGTTGTCCAACAACTCCTAAATTTGCATCATAAGCTCCTTCATCTATGTCGATGCTAACCGATATAGTGCTTTCGCTATTGGTGTTGATCATGGCAACAAGTCTATTCGAAACTCTACTTGTCTATCAGGGGTAATCTAGGAAGATCTTCAGGAAAGATCTCTGGATAGTCACACACCACTGATATTCTTTGTATCTCCCTCTTCTCCTTCTTTGCATCGATGATAAATGCAAAGTATGATGTGCATCCTTTAGAAAAACACTTTATGGATTTCATCAGGGAAATGATTCCAGAATTTACTCTACGTTTGCTCCCGTACACCATAAATAAATCTTTTCCAGATAGGTTTACTCTTACTATCTTCTTCTTGCATAGTATCTCGGCATCATTGGCGAAAAGCCAATCCATTCTCAGTATGATGTCAAAACCATTCAACTCAATGGGTAACAACTCCTCGTGGAATTCATTCCCATTTAAATCAATGACGATGTTTTTAATACAATCGCTAACAGGTATGAATTTGCCACTAGAAACTTCTACAACTAGAGCATTATCAATTTTATCTATAAGAAATGCTAGTCTTCCACCAAATTTGTGTAATATAAAGAAGTAATTTGCTCCCGAATCAAACAATATATTGGCAAACAATCTATTTACGAGAATGGTACCTGAAACGACATTTTCTGCATCTTTTGCGGATTCCAGTGTCATCTGGAATGCTCTTACTTTTGGCTTTGCTGGAACATTAGGCCTTACTGCCTCCTTCTTCTTCGGGCAGTCCCTTGAAATGCGCCCTTCTTCATTACACCAATGACAGACCTTCTTGTTGCATTGGCATAATGCCCAAACTTTCCACACTTAAAACAAGTGACCTCCCAATCACATTTTCCATAGTGCTTATTTTTGCACTTCTCGCACCACTTCGCTTCACCCCCTCCTCCTCCAAATTTCTTCGAACCAGACTTCGAGAATTTGCTCTTCTTGTTGGACCTTGAAGATCCATCAAACTTCCTTTTCTCGCCCACTTCAACCTTGATGGCAACTCTTCCCTTGATCATCTCATCAACAAACTTGGTATCCCAGATAGCTACCTTAAGAGTAGGTGTCCAGCGTACTAGCACGATATACTCCCATGGTAGTCCCTTCATATACTTATCGATTTTCGTTAGCTCGTTAGGGACAATGTGTAAAGGAAACTCCACTTTGTTTGTGAAGGCATTGGTATACTCATCAATGGACATGCTGCCCTTCTTCAGTGTCAGAAACTGATTTTCTAGTTCCAACATATTTTGGGCTGAGCAGAACTTGCGTTTAAAGTGGACCAAGAACTTTGCCCATGTCAGTTGTAGTGTCTCATTGGGGCTTCTGGTCTTCCCCAAGGTGTTCCACCAGCGAACAACGCCACCCCTAAACTAACGCACTGCAAAAGTGGTTTGTAGCTTACCCTTGCAACCACCACGTTATGAAAGCTAGCTCCATTTTAGATATCCAGTCCATAACTCCGATTGGATCTTCTTTCCCAGTAAAAAGTTGATGGCTTGCAAGTCGTGAAGTCTTTGTACTTGCATCCATTCCTTTCAACCACTTCATGTTGGTTATTTTTTCTAACCACTAGCGGTTCAGCTTGGCCAACAGTACGACAATAGTTTCCTTCTTCTGACTGACCCTCATTCAGTTCAGGTTGTTAGTAGGTTCATCCCTATTCCGTTGAAGTAGACGCCTTGTCTCTTCCATCTGGCAATCCAACATCATTTGAATCATGGCTTGTACTCCTGCCATTGTAATTGGCTTGGGTGCAGCTACTAATTCTGGTGCACGCTCAATCACTGGTGGCTCAGCCTGATGGTTCCCATTAGCATTTTCTACTCCGCTTCAAGTTCTCACCATGTCGATCTATACACCAAAGTAGGTGAATTTAGATCTTTATTTACAACAGACGTTTAATTCTTCCTTGTCACTCCGAAAAGTTATATGCTAGTTCTAATACCGTCATTTATACATTTAGAATTCTAGCACATAAAGTTTCCAAATCCATTCGGCAATAGACCACAGATCCGATCAATTAATAACATATAAGGCATCTTTATAGCTATAACATAAATCATTTAGCACATAATAGCAATTTAGGTATCTTTCCTAAAATAAGCTAGTACTCGTGTCTAAAATATAGCAGTCACTCATCTCATAATCATCGATTAGCATTCTAAGTTTAAGTCTCGAAATCCTACAAATTCCTAGTTTGTTTAAACTAATGCTCTGATACCAACTGTGACATCCCCAATTTTACAGCCAGAAAAGTCCAATCTAAAACTCGATTTCCGGGTTGTGCACTACTATGCTAAATCTTAGAAAAATCATAACTTCCTCATATGAAGTCAGATTTGAACGTTCTTTTTATGCATGCTCTCGGTTTAATGTATACAACGAATTTCGTTTAGACTACTAAGGCTAAAAACTATTTTTTATCGTAAATTCACTTTTTACGATTCTCGGTGTCGTGCCGGTTTTGACGCTAAACTTCGACAAGTTATAACTTCTTCGTTATAAGTTGGATTTCAGTGTTCCTTATATCCCCGAAATCCTTGTTACGACTACTTCAACTTTCTTCATAGATATTGGATCTATCTATTAGTTTATTTTTGACGATTATTTTTATTACCATTTTATTACATTGTTATAAATAAGTATAATGCACATAAAATCACATAATACTCAAACAATTCTTCTTTATTACTTCAAAATACGTTACAATTGTTGACCCTAACTATTAAATCATCATACTAATGCTTAGCCAGAAACACGGGTGTTACATTTGCTTGATGAGGAGTTCATAGATCCAGAATCATCACCTTTTTTGCAAGACTTTGGAGGTATCAAGTTCATACCTTGGCTTGTAGATGTTTAGATCTCTTTATGGCTTGATTTTTTTTATGTTTTTGGTCCCTTTTGGGTTGGTTGTTGAGTTAAGGCATTTTAAGGACTATTTCTTTTGGATCTGAGCTTATTGAGAGTTCCTTACGCATAAATGTGCCAACTTTATAAGGTATTGGGTCTCATGCATGCATTAAGTCACATATTAAGTCCTTTTAAATCTTAAGAGCTTCTTTTAGCCATGCATGAACATAAAGTTAGTAACTTTACATGGTAAATCAGTCCAAGGAAGCCAAATCTAGGTTGTGGTGTAAAGTCTTTATAGAATAAGAGCTTAAAATAGAAGTTGGCTATATGCAAGGGTATGTTGGGCGTACAAGCAGGTACGCTTAGCGTACAAGCCCTAAGGTAAGTACGCTGCGCGTACGAGATGAGTACGCCCCGCATACTCAACAGAGTGGACCTCGGATGGTTTGGGCTTTGGTTTGGGCCATTCTTGTGGGCCTAGATGTTTAGGGCTTTGTTGGGCCGACCAATTTCAAGTGTTATTTTAGTCTGGGAACATTATTGGGCTTTGGGTTAAGGCCATGGAAGGGAATTGGGCCCAATTTGGATAATTGGGCCTTATATGATAAATTGGTTTTTGGGCCTTTTGGATAGTAGGTTTGGGCCTTGGTTTTGGACCAAGCTAGATAAGGGGTAAAATGGTCTCTTTACCCTAATTGTGGATGATAGTTATGGATTGAAATCCAAGTATTAATTGGATATTATTTGATGTTGATAGCTAGGGATTTGTCGGACCAGCAGCCAAGGATTTATTAGTATGGTTCAGCAATTCAAGGTGAGTATCCTCATTATGTTTAGCGGGTTGAAGGCACCAATGTCGGCCCATGGTTTGCTATGTAGGGTGCTAGATGTTTGCATGATTCTTGCATGTGTATGTGCTTGTTTTCTTACTGGGTAGGGCCCGATGGTTATTCTGTATGCTAGTATCTGGTTATGCATATATGATTTGTATGTGGGCGGGGAACTATGATTTTAGGGTATGTTACTATCTATGTGATTATCGCATGTATTTGAATGATTATATGACTATATGGTTATATGTTTAGTAGGAGGGGCCCGTTATATGAGTTTGGGTGGGGCCCGTTATACTCAGTGGGAGGGGCCCATTGTATTCAGTGGGCGATGCCCGTTATATGAGTTTGGGAAGGGCTTGTTATACTCAGTAGGCGGGGCCTGTTATATGTACGATATGTATGGTATGTGGTATCTTGGGGAACTCACTAAGCTTTGTGCTTATGGTTTTCATTTGTTTCACGTACTTTTGGTTTCAGCGGGAAGAGTTCGGGATGATTGGTACACTTGTTTTATTAGGATTGTAATGATGATGTTTTTGAAATACTGATTTTATTAAATTAAAAATGGAACTTTTGGGTCTTATTTTTGGGATGTTACAATTTATATCATCATTGCTCTGTTGATAATGACTAACCTATAAATTAAATTTAGGTTGAAAAATAGTCCACAAAGATTGATATGCCCATGTTGAAGAACCCATTATTATAGCATTGAACTCCTTGATGGAAGATACACATATCCTTATGATGCCTTTAGACCCAAATGAAAATCATGGGTCCTTCATGCCCACATCCCCATAGCATGGATGATTCCCTTAATGATGTCATTATCATCATATATATCTTTAGGAATAGACAAGTACTAGTTCGCCACCATTTTGCCATGAGCAGGCGATAATGCCTTTTTAGGATTCCACTTTTGGGAACTACGACCATGGATATTTTTGGTTAAAGATTTTCTAACTCTTTATGTGTGTTAACACTTAACACGTTATTATGTTATTGAATGTGTTAAGGTTTGTGTCCATTGTCTACATATTATGGTATGGGTGCCATTGTTTATCAAGTGTAGTACATGTAATGTTTAATGGATACCGACCAGTTTTTCAATACCCTACACTTTGGATCAGAGAAAATTTTATTGATCGGGCAACTTACCCACCTTGGTTTGATGTTGACTTAATATGTATGAATATATATTATATAAATACCAAATAGCTTCTAGCCCAGCGATCAGGTGTTGAGGTCGAAGGTAATTACATAAATTTATGTAGATTGGATTTTCCGTTCAAAAGAATAATTACATAAATTTATGACTCTCCAGCTCCATGGTGTGCAACCTTTTAGGTGATATCGACTATTGCACGAAGGTAGGGATCTATCCTATCTTGAGGAAGAGCTTCAGAAACTACCTTGTTTACTATTTCCTAGAAGGGTACCGACAATCCACCCAGAGAGGTCATGCGTTCAAGTCTCATTAGGAGACATAGGTGGTGTTTAGAATTAGATTAGGACTAGGATAGTTTGTCGTTTCAAAAAAAAAGCACCACTATATTTAATGTGGGAACTATCTGGTTTTGCTTTTGTCATTCCGCGGCCATACATGTTCCATAGTTGATTGGGTTGGAGAATCTTTTTTAAGAAAAAAAAATCTTTTTCCTAAAACTGTCATATAAGGTTATAAGGTAATGAGAAAACCCTTAACTTTTTTCTTGATTTAGACATAAAAAAAGATTCACTTAATTTTTATAAAAACACATATTTTTAAAACCTTAAAAAAAATTATAAGATAAAATATTCAGTAAAAAAATTCCAATTAGATATTACAACAACATATAGTAAGATATTATTTGCAAAATTTATGACGTTCTTTGTTGCAAAGTTTTTGCAATAATTTGCAGATTCAGCAACACTTTTGATCACAACTTTATGACTTCTTCAAACATGTACAACACAAATTTCAATTGAATGCAAGACTTATGTTATCACCATCTTTTTTACGAGTCTTCTAAGTAGGAATGGATGGAGATTTCTCTTCTCTTTGATCAGCATTGCAAGAAATTTACAAAATACAATGAATTGTTAAACATAAATACAATTTGGGTTTTGGTTTGATCATCATTAAACAACGAGAGATTGGGAAAATAAATCAACAATTGTACTACATGCTATGTATTATCTTAACTGTTGTGCAAAAGAGGCAACCATAGACAGAATAATCATATGCACGGTGATTTCTTGTGTATCTACCATGTACTTATGTTATGTATAACATCATCCATGAATGTTGTTGATAAGCAAATATGTCACTTATAAAATTTGATTTTTAGATGATGTATCATGTAGTACTACGGGTGGTAGTCTGATAATTTCAATCAATTATTCGTTAGAAAGATTATACAATGAAAGGGAATTGCTGTTATAAAACTTTACAATGAACAATGTGTAACTTATATATACTTGTGTCACATATACAACAAAAATTTTGTACAGGAATTTGTTAGTCTGTTATTTCCTAGCTCACTAAGATCGAAAATTGACATACCTACTGATAAATAAATAAAAGGTGCCATGTGTGTGTGATGATTAATACTATAATATATATATATATATATATATATATATATATATATATATATATATATATATATATATATATATATTACACAAACAAAAATATTTACTTCTAGAAAACTAAGATGTTATGATGAGAAACAATAAAATACCAATAAATGTAGCATGTAAGCAAGAATCATGATGAGGGTCAGTTGATAAGGTTTGTGCTGCAGTGAACTGCTGCTACTTGAGATTCTTCTGCGACCACTTGATGTAGCAGACACGTTAACAGGTGTTCTACCTGATAACAAGATTCAAAATATTACAATCTTTTTTGTTTGTTAATATGTGTAGTGCATCATGTGTAGTTTAAGGACTAATTATGTCAATTATGTATAGTTGGGATAACAAATACAATGTAAAATCCTACTCTTCTAACTAATCAAAATTAGAGAACTAGTTTTTCTTTTTTCACCTTCAATCAATCAAGAATTTTATGTTTAAGGACTTACAATCGTGGTCTACCCATCCAATTCGTTGAGCACCCAAGTCATAAACGATAGCCTTGTCTTTCAAAACAATGTCTGCATGAAATAAGAACACATAATTAAAAAGGTAATCAAGAATATAAAAAATTTAAATTTAAATAAAATCTTCATATGTCACTGCTTGTAAGTTAATTATACCTCCTAAAATCGTAAGTCCTTGACCCTTAACCTTCTGAAACCCTATACACCATGCCAATCCACCATCCTAAACAGATGTAATTCTTGTTTGTAAATTCCCTAATTTTAAAATAAAAAAAAAATAACTTATGATAATATTTAGCATGGAAATACCACAGTGTTTTGTTCCAAAAGGTAATTATCTGGTTTTAAATTCATCGAAGCATCACCCTCAAAATTGAAGCTCACAGTTGGAAAGATCTCAGAGACACTGAAATAAAATTAAAATAAGATTAAATGGAAATACTAAATTCACTAAAGAGCTATGAAGTTTCAAGATAAAAAAAACCTATCGTTAGTTAGATAACACTGGTATCCCTTTGCATCAAAAGCTTTTACAGATTGAGGAACAAACTTTGTAATCTAAACATTATGCAAACTCATTAGTCATCAAGATCAGCAACATAAAGTTTATGACATATTTACCCTTTTTCATACTTACAGCATCCACAAAAGGATTGTAGGCCTCTTCTGTCAGGTATCCAAGTGTTGTTCCAGAATCAATTATGGTTCCTTTTCGATGTTCTGATATTTCAAAAGCTGATGGATCAACTGGCAATGTTTTGTCATTGACTGAAATACTAGTCATATGTAGATTATAATGTGGCCTACATGCACAAAACAAATGATCAAAGGAGTAATATTTTGAAGAACCCTAAAATTTATTTTGAGTGAAAGAAAACTTACTGTGATGGAATGAGTGGTGAATAGACCATTTTTGGATTCATTATTTGACCAAGAACTAGAATGCCACCACCATCACCACCACCATCAAGACAATGGGAGAATGCATCTGGAGCTGCCCCTTTTGAAGCAAGTTGTGAAATTACGGATAAACCCTGCTGACCAAAACCAAAGATCCCGTTGACCGCTCTCTCGGGTTCGGATAACTCCCCAGATTGAGATGTGCTACAACTGTTCTATAAATATGTTAGGGTCTGTTTGGTATGATGGAATAGAATCATAAAAGATATGAAAGAACAATGTAATTGAACGAACAAGGTAATAGAATGAATCATTACATTCCATCATCATGCTTGATTGACTTAAAGAGTTAAGGGAATGGAATGAGTTATATTTGACATGTTTATTACGTATAATTAGAAAACTAAATGAATTTAAATTGATAAATAAAGAAAATATGTTGTTTTTGAAAAATCGCTTTAATGAAATAGAGATGTGTTGCTAGATATATTGCATATAAAATATTTTACATTGTTTGAATATATGCTATATGTATTTAAAATAGTAAACAAATCCACTTAAAGAATTTTTTGTTATAAAAATAAAAAATTAAATACCATGAAATCTAAAAAGAGAATTGTGACAAAAATAATTTTGTTAACTTCAGAAAAGAACAAAAAAAATAATTTAGTTAGAGTTTCCATTCCATCAAAGAATGTAAAAAAAATAATAATGCTAATAAAGAACCTTCTCCAAAATCACCCAAGGAGAAAGGAATCACTTTCTATGAGAAATGTCACATTCCATTTTTTTTTGTTGTAAACAAACATGAATTTTCATTCCAGTGCAACGTTTAATTCCATTCCCTCTTCGATTACAGGATACCAAACACTACCTTAGATCAACAAGCATAATTGTAAACAAGTTATTAACTACTCACCCAAATATCACTTTGGATGAAGCATTTGATGAAGGGTTTGACTCATCTGACATCATTTCTAAATGAATTAAATCAGACGCATAATAACCCGCTGTTGCACTTCCATCTCCATATTTAAATTTGTAAATGCAACGGGTGCTTGTATGTGAACAATCTGCATCACCAAATTTCATTCCTACAAGACACATATCATCTGAACATTTGACCAAAGAAGATGTTTTCGAGCCTTCATGATCATAAAACTCAATTGGAACCTGTTTCAGTATGGAAGGAAAGAATAGTGTCACAGTTAGTTATTCAAAAGTCAAAGTCAATGAATCTTTTTACAAATGAGAACTTGAGTAAGTAATACTTTGAGTCCACTAGATGTAGGGCAACCTTTACAGTCTTTACAACTGACCCACAACACATCACTTCCCGTGTCCACTTGTACATAGTATTCCTTTGGAGGTGAACCCAATTGCACTTTTGTATAATAAAGCCTACATATACAAAAAAAATATCTTCAAAATAAAGAAACTGACATATCAAACAACAAAACAGCAGTCCCTTAATTCGGTACAACCCAATTTGATCTAACGGGTCAATTTAATAGGTTGTGTTAGGGTTAAGCTTTCCAACCAGATGCCAAGTCCCCCAACCCATATAAATATATGTTTTTAATTTAATTTTATATTTTATTTAATCTTATAAATTAAAAAAATATAAAAGCAAAATCCTAAAGTCATAGAACTTTGAAAAATTAATTTGTAGTTGTGTGTGTGTGTGTTTTTTTTTTTTTTTACTTCGAACAATTATTTGGGTTATTAACTTGTTTAACAAGGTTTAAATTTTAAACACTTTTTATACTATAATCCATAAGGAAAAGGGTGTTGAGGATAGTTACACACCGTATAAAGGTGAGATGGTTAAAGTGGAGGACAGTGACATGAGTTTTGTGTGACAAGAAGATGCTAGTGAAAGTAAAGGGAAAACCTTGTAGGGTGGCGAAAAGGTCAGCTTTGTTGTATGGATCCAAATGTTTTGTCCGATTAAGAAGGTACATGAGAGGAAGATGGAGGTCATAGAAGTGAGAATGTTGCGTTAGACATATGGTAGAGCATTGTTGTACGTGATACAAACACGTCAATGAGGAATTCATTAGGGGTGGCACAATTATTGAGATATTGAGAAACGGAAGACTATGGTGGTGTGGTCATGTCTATAGGAGACAATTGGTTGTTGATATTAAAAGTGTGGAGTCCTTACCAAGGACATGAGCTGAGATAATAGAGTATGGAGTTAGCCCTTACCAAGGACATGAGCTGAGATGGAAGTGGGAAGATTACATGAGGTTAGACAGGAGTTAGCCCTTACCAAGGACATGAGCTGAGATAATAGAGTATGGAGATTTAGAATTAAGGTACGAGTAATATTAGCATAGTCTAGGGTCTAGCTCCCTCTTTATTGTTAGTTCTTGTCGGCCAATTCTCACTTTCTTACTCTTGTTTTTCTATTTAATTACATCATGTGTAACTAGTATATTCTTTGGACTTCCTCCTTATATATGGATCCACTACTAGCATATTTATTCATGTTCTACTTGTTCACCCTTGCTCCTCTTCATGTGTGTATTTTCTTTTTTGTTTTCGGTCTCTTTATTCGGACGTACCATTTTATCACTCAATAGCGGTTGACGTTTTATATGCAAAGATCTTATCGAAGGATATCTTTGATGTGGGCATGATTACGAAACTTTTCTTTTACATATTTATTTGTGTTTGCATTTTTATTTTCTTTTTTGCCAAAGGCTTCTACAGAACATGTCTCTCAACCCTATGGAGGGGTTGTCGACCATCCTACCTCCCTCTTACCTCATTTGTATGGGACTCGATTAATGTTGTTGTAAACATTTTTTATCCTATGTAAACTTTGAAATTTAAATAGGTCAACCAAGATCCAACCGTTTATCATATAACAAATTGGTTTGAGAAAAAAAAAAGTAAGCTAAGGTCAACCACGGGTCGAACCGTTCATCTAAGAAGTTGGGTTGGGTTGAAAATCTCAACCCGCTTAATTATACAAATCAACCCAACCCGACCCATTTCCCTCCCACCCTTAACTGCTCGTCCTTCCAATGAAAACGAGGAAAAAAAATTGCATTTTCTATAAAGACCCGGAATTGAGGCACCTAAATATCAAAGGAAAAAAATTGCATTTTCTTATGAGTAGAGGAGATAAAAAAAAATTACGAAAATGTGGAGAAATTTTGAAAAAAATTGGGCACGAAATTTATTCAATTTAGGATTGTATACAAAAGAAATTAAACTAATTACAGGAATCGAAGGGATGAAGCGCAACTGCTTTCAACTTTTTATATGTTTTAAATGAAGAAACATAGTATATCACAATCGAGAGGATGTATTAAGAAGAAATAGATTAAGGAAATACCCAACACGATAAGGATCAAAAGTGCCCTGAAGTGGGAAGTCAATAACATCTTTTGTAGAAGACGATAATTGCTGCTTCAAGAATCTACTGTGCCTTAGATTATCTCTATCTCTAAGTTTGCTCAATTCCATCCGTTGATTGTGCGGAAAAGCTCTTTCCAGTTTAAGAGTCGCCGGAGCCTTACACAGAACAACCACTCCCTGCAACAGCACGGCGACAACAATGCCGGAAAATGTCCAAGTTGCCGGTCTTCTGGCCATTACAGAAGCCCGCATCCCTAGTTTCTCCTTGCTTTTACCCTTTTTCTTTGAGACCTTTTATCAAACAGCAAAAAGGCAACACAGAATCGATCAATTATACACGTCGCATGGATTGCGAATGTGGGAAATTCGTTAATAGGACAGATTCAAAGTGGAGAGGTTAATTTGGGGGGTTTCAGAAAATGGATTACGTTTGAGTGATGAAATGTGAAATCCATATTCGCTTTGTATAAATCATTGGTGTTTGATCAACAATGACATGAACCCCAAAAATTGAAAAGGCAGCGAGATCACACCCACCAGAATTTTCTGAAGACGATACGAATCCCGTTTTGATTTCCTAAAAAATCTCTCGCCATGGATGCGTTATGTTTTCTTAGATTTGCCATAACGAGAAGTTCGTTCTTGCTACAATCCTTGACTTGGAGTAAATTTCAATAAATGGCCCATCATTATTCATCGACCTTCACTTTTCATCTACATATTCTTGATTATGTTGCTACAGTCCTTCAATAATATTTAGGATGGGGTTGGCAAAAATAATTGTTAGCTGAAAGCAGGTAGTGTGTAGCGGGTAGCTGGTAGCGGGAAGCTGTACTTTTATTTGTTATATGAGTGTTTGACAAAAGTAACTGGTAGCTTTTAAAATATATAAAATTACATAAAAGGACAATTGATTAAAAATAAATAAATATATAAATATATTTTTAAGGGTAATTATGTAAATTGATTTCAAAAGCTCAGTAACGTTTTGTTAAACGCTACAGGAAGTAGATTTTAGATTTGGAACGTTTTGTTTAAACTAAAAGTTAAACGCTCGTATTGTCAAACGAAACTTTTTGTTTAAACTAACGCATTTTGTCAAAAACTAAAAGCTAGAAGCTCCCAAATGCTTCCAAAAGCTTCATGTCAAACACGCCTATAGTATTTACAAAAGAACTACATAACATTATGAACAAAAAAGCAAACATGACACGTTTTTATGTAAAATGCCATGTGTAAAATATTTAAATGGTTAAACATTAGTTGTGATACATGTATTTGATAATTAAAATAAAATTAACACAAGAGCATACGCCCCTGTATACTTGGTTTAACCAGTGGCGGATCCTTTATAGGGCCAAGGGGGCCATGGCCCCCCTGATTTTTGAACTTATAATACCCAGATTTTATGTAAATGATTGATTTTTATATTTACAGTATTTTTCTGGCCCCTCTCGTTCATTCTTTATAAACAAAACAAAAAAAATCAAAAGGTAGTTCATAAAATTAGGAAACTAGATAAGTTATCAACAAAATGACTAAAAATTACTAAAAAGAATCAAAATTAATCATATATTAGGGGGAAAATGACTCTTGAGGGTAATTAACTTTTGCGTTTGTACTCATTTGGTCCCTTTTTTTTTTAATTCAATATACCATCGAACTTGTTGTTGGTGTTTACCATAGCCCTTTTGACCGGCTTTTGACCTATGATAGCCGGTCAAAGGGTTATGGTGAACACAAACAACAAGTTCGATGGTATATTGAGTACAAAAAAAAGGAAAGGGACCAAATGAGAACAAACGCAACAGTTGGTTACCCTCCTGATTCATTTTCCCTTTACTCATTTACAACAAATCTCACATCATCTCCTACTGATATTAATGACTTTATGAGATTCATTCTTGCTTCTCTTCAAAACATAACTCACGAAAGGATATTATTCATGCATGTACAACTTTGTAATGCACTTGAATATTTGTTAGAGGAATCTTGACTAAGTAGGCGCATTTCATGACTACATTTACATTTGCAATCAAATGATTTATCATATCATGGATTTTAGACAAGTCTACAAACGAGTGGAATCACAAGTGCTGTGATTTTTGAGTTTACTTAGCTTTAAGATCGAACTCATGGGATAAGATACAACATCAATATGTACAATATCATGCTGCTTTTGTAGACACATCACCATAATATTGTACATATTGATGTTGTATCTTATCCCATGAGTTCGATCTTAAAGCTAAGTAAACTCAAAAATCATAGCACTTGTGATTCCACTCGTTTGTAGACTTGTCTAGAATCCATGATACGATAAATCATTTGATTGAAAATGTAAATGTAGTCATGAAATGTGCCTGCTTAGTCAAGATTCCCCTAATAAATATTCAAATGCATTACAAAGTTGTACATGCATGAATAATGTCCTTTCGTAGGTTATGTTTTGAAGAGAAGCAAGAGTGAATCTCATAAAGTCATTAATATCAGTAGGAGATGATGTAGGGTTTGTTGTAAATGAGTATAGGGAAAATGAATCAGGAGGGTAACCAACTGTTGCGTTTGTTCTCATTTGGTCCCTTTCCTTTTTTTTTTGTATTCAATATACCATCGAACTTGTTGTTTGTGTTCACCATAACCCTTTGACCGGCTATCACAGGTCAAAAGCCGGTCAAAAGGGCTATGGTAAACACCAACAACAAGTTCGATGGTATATTGAATACAAAAAAAAAGGGACCAAATGAGTACAAACGCAAAAGTTAATTACCCTCGAGAGTCATTTTCCCTATATTAGGATACCACCTGATTTGGAAACTAAAATCTATAAAATCCAAAAAAAACCTATTGTAGTTTACAATTTTTCTAACTCAGTCTTTAACAAACAACAAACCATAAACTAGATATTAATGCTTCAAAAAAGAACTGTTCACCGGAAAAAAAAACCGGCCACCTCGGAAACTAAAGAATACAAATGTCTTTGTCTCTCTAGTCTTCTGTAAGTTCCAATTTCTAGGATCCAAACCAATGATCAAACAGATAACAATCAATAAGAATAAGAATGGAGTAGAGGAAAGATTAAACCAAGCATGCACACGTTAATATCATAAAAATGTCAGGTACAGATCGGATACACACATACATCACTCTCAAACTGACACTGACACACGATATTTATAGGACCACTAGCTGTACACACGTGTACAACCATACACCCATGTACGACCGTACACTGGGTGTACGGCCGTACACACGAGTCCGACTGTATACAGCCACACAACAAGCTACACACACCATTACAAAGTACAGAATCCTACCAAGACCTATACAAGATGGATGCCTAGCCCAAACCACTATATTATGACCTATCAATTTCTCTCTGTCGTTCACCGACTGTTGTTTACCGTTTGTTGTTGCTTCCTCTTTGCCTCTCCAATTGTCGTTATCCGATGCTTTCTCTACACACCAGACTTTTGCCGACCTCTGTTTGTTCTTATTTTGTCTTCCCACTCCAAAATCCTCATCCTCTGAAGATGTGTAAGTTTTTGTTTCTTTCTATCTCTAATTTATTTGTCTTTCTTTCTCTATTACATGTAACATATTATATTAAAAAGTTAAAAGACATATGAAGCTAGGCTGTAGGTACTTGTTTACTAATGTATTAAAAGCCTCCAACAAAACTTTTTTTTTTATTGTTTTGTAATTTTATATATTATTATATTGCTAAACATTATAGCATAAATCTTACAAAAAATTAATTTGAAATTAGGATAATTTAGTTTGTTAAAGATGTATATATTATCTTTTATTATATTTATTAAGTATTAATTAATTTTATATTTTTATCAAAATATAATTATCATTGTTGTAAAAGAATTACAATAAATTAAAAATAATCAATTTGAAATATACAATTGTTAATTATTCTTTCATTTGGTTCTTGGTTAATGGTTACTTGTTAGTTAATTATGTTATTTAGTGTATATCAATTAGAAAAAACAAAGTATTGATAGTTTTCTAAAAAAATATGCAAGCTTTTCACAATATTCCGAACAATCATCGTCAATTGTTTTGGATGCAACTACCGCTACGACTAATCATGTTATGGAGATTGAGATAATTAAATGCGAGATAAATCAAAGTATGATTATTTTGATTGTTGTGAGGATGAGTTGAGTGGATAAGAAGGGTAGACGGCTCACGAACCAACCGCTATAACAATAGTAGAAGTGAATAAAAAAGTTCATTATCAAGAACTAATACGTAATTCCTGAAATATGAACTAAGTATAGACCATTATTATGGTTGTAGGTGTTTAGAGAGTTGAAAATCTATTTTAGCCATTCCAGTGGTTTATTTGTGTGTTTGCTACTTCAGGTGAGTTTTCACGGACTTACTTACTATGTAAATTATATGTTATATGTCGGACTAGAGATAGACCTTTTAGAGGGAATCTAGTGGATTCATGATCATGACAGACCTCTCTGAGGGAAGTGGTCAAGACAGTGAATCAGAAGGAAGTGGTCACCAGGTCAATTAGAGATAAACCGCCACAGGGAATATAGTAATTGTGGTCAGTTATGCTAGCATGCTAATAGTTTTATGTGTTACTTATATATATTCAGTTATATATGCTCAAATTTATATGTATTCGATTATAAGTTTATGTGATCAGTTAGATGTTATGTGTAAGTTTCAGAATGCTTATCATTTATATAGTGATTAAGTGTATGATTAGTCGCTACGTCTTAGTCTTACAGTTATGACTTTTTTATGAAAGAGAGAAAGAGTTCACCCAAAAACTCACTCCAAAATGGAAGCCTTGGGTCTCATTTTATACTTACATGCAAGCAGTGTTGTAAAAATCCTGACTGGGTCCTGATTAATCTCATATTAATCCCTAGGCGTTACACGACAAACTGGAAGGTGTCTAGGGATTAATCCCTACCTACAAAATGAGAGAACAATAGCAAATGATGAAATTTTAACACTTTGAAAAAGTTTTATCTCAACATAAACGATTTGAGAAATTATTAGTGTTGTATTAATCATATTAACCTATTTTTGTTATGATATTAGTTGTATTTACGAACTTTGTTTTGATATTAGTCATCTTTAATTTTTAAAAATTCAATGAAATAGTAGTTTAAGGTCCTCGATTAATCTATGTCTAACCGATTAATCACTTAACCCCAATCCACCAATTAGCAATGTTTTAAAAACTGGTTTTTTAGTTGAACTGGTATGATGACCGGTTTCCGGTTGAACCGGTTTAACCGGTTCGACCGTCGGGTTAACCGGTTTCTATATTTTTTATGTTTTTTCCAATTTTCGTACACATAAATACATATATAAATAATGAATTTGATGTTTACAAATTCAAACATTAAAAATACACATGAAAATAAGCTTTTGATGAATCCAAATACATTAAAATAACACATAAGTTCTAATGTTTTACATCAATCCATATACATCAAAAAGAAAATAAAGTATAATACCGTAACGATATATAATTTTAGATGAATATAAAGACATCAAAAAACTTTTATATAATTTACCATATGTTTTTATTTAGAGAAAACTAAATAGATATGACAAAAAAATCACTAAAGTTTATTATGTAAATGGTTTTTTTCATATGTTTTTATTCGGTTTAACTGGTTCAACCGGTTTATTTTGACCGTTTCAACCGGTTTTTCTAAAAACCGCCGGTTTAATCCGATTCAAAAATCAATGTAAAACCGATGATAGTTGAACCGTTCCCTTCCCTGGTTCCCGGTCCAACCGGTTCAAACCGATTTTTAAAACATTGCCAATTAGCTAACTTCGGCGTTTTTAAAACCTTGCATGAAAGCAGTAAGCACCAACCCTTATAAATGAAAGTATGGGATAAAGGAAAGAGTCTTGGATGTGTAAGAAGTTGTTTCACAAGCAACCTATCCTATTTAGGGGGTGTTTGGGATCATGGTTGTAGAACTCGCTACTCGGTACCTACTCGGCCGACTACCGAGTAGCGAGTACTCGGGGAGTACTCGGATTCATTAATTCATATATAAATATTTTTAGGGAAATTATATATTTCAAAATCATAAGTTAAAACCATAAGTTGAATGAAATATATAACAAAATTAGATACGTCTGAATACACAAAAACTAAAAAAAATACAAAATGGTCTAACTTTGTGAATAATTATTGAAAATTTAAGATATATATGTAGTAATAATCACATATGTGTGTGTTCAATAATAAATCATTAAGTATACTATGCATATTAATCATTGAGTTGGCCGAGTTTTACAACAGTGCTCGCTTCAATAACGGGCCGATCGGGGAGTACTCGGATTTTGTAACTCGCCTCGGCAAGGGGCCGAGTAGCGAGTACTCAGACGAGTACTCGGCCAACTCGGCGAGTTTTACAACACTGCTTGGGATTTCATCTAAAAACTCTTTTTTAACTTATTGACTTCTTGAAAAGTCAATAAGTTAAAAAATGTTTGGATACCTAATACGGACTTTTAAAACAAGTTTTGGTTTAGCCTTTGAAAATGAGTTTTGAAGAAGTTACAATTTGTGACTTCTTAGAATGACTTATTACTTATTAGAATAAAAAACAAGCAAAAGTCAATAAGTCAACCAAACACTTTTTAACTTACTAACTTGTTGACTTTTGCCAATAAAAAGCTAATCCAAAAACTTTTTAAAAATCTCATTTTCCCACATTCATAAGTCAATAAGTCCTTTTGGGTAAAAATCATTTTTAACTTCAAAATGAAATCCCAAACAATCTCTTACTAGAAAGCTACAACTTTGACCTCACAAGGTCAAATCATGGTGGTCTTCCATTCCTTATAATACACTAGCATATGTACCTTTTATTTATATAAACTAACTTTAAATAAATGGAGTACATAGGTCCAAAAATAGGTACACAACATATAAATCATACATTATGAGTTACTAGTTGTTATTCTCTCTTAGAAAATATTCTTTCAATAAATAATAATTATTTCCTAATTACATATAAGAGTTGAATATATTTATTAATAATCATATTTATAATAAATACTCAATAAGTGACTACTTGCTAAAGGTGTGACCTTATAGGATTATATGTTATTGGCAAACATCACTCTTAAATGATTATTGAGCGTATAGATCCAACACATTGGACATAAGCAAGCATAATGACTTCGAAAAACTCATAAATCAAATTAGGTAAAGGAAACTTAAGACCAAGGGTAAAAGGAGTCTCATGAAAGAAAATTCATGCATAAGAAACAAAGTCTAGCCTAATCCTTTAATCGGAGGGTCTAAAACGATACCAACAAGAAATCCATGCTTCGATCTTAACAAATCGATTTGTTGCTTAGAAAAAGAACAACTCTCATCATTTGGTTTGCAAGAAGGAATTGATCCAGAAAGTATCCATAGTCGATGAAGTTAAAGATTAAGCTAAGAGACCAATATAGAACATACCTGAACACTATCACTATTGACATCTTAGGATTTATTTGAAGATAAAGGTTATGAAATGACAAGGATTAAACCCTATTTATATTGCCTTAAAAGGATAACTACATCATAAAAAACGTTGATGTTTCATGATAACAGTGTCCCATCATGATTTATCAGTTTAATTTTGAATTTTAAAATCTCATCCTTTGAAATTCCCTTTGGATGCAATTTTAGAGGCAATCGTTGCGAGTCATATTTTGCATCTTGTATCTTAAAGTTTCTTAGGATCTTGAATATGTATTATCAAACAAGGAAAATTTTATACATACCCCCAATTGCTTTGTGTACCTCATTCCCAATGTGAGTGTAATAGTGCTTGTGTACCTCATTCCCAATGTGAGTGTAATAGTGCTTGTGTACCTCATTCCCAATGTAAGTGTAATAGTGCTTGTGTACCCTATGATGTGACAATTTATATGAGGGGGGTACATATAGTAGCACCCCAAAAGCTTATTATTATTATTATTATTATTATTATTATTATTATTATTATTATTTATCTTTTTTACATGAGCAACTATAAATGAAAAAGACCAAGTCAAGTCAATATCTAGTCAAACACAACTTGCAAATCGCAATGAGAGTCAATAACGTTCAAGAGAAGATCAATGATAATCCTGGAGTTCTAGCATAGTTTGTTAACTAATGTGATTTGTATAAATAGCATATCAGATGACACAAAAACACACACATCCTAACACTTTAAGACTGATCACTCAATGTACTCACTGTCAAATATTATGTACTAATAATTCTTATCAATAAAGAAACATACGCAATATGACATTTTCATCTCGTGGTATTATGTCGGATATCTTAATTGATCAAGGGATTTCCTTGTAATATATTTTGTTGTTTGCTATCTACATCATTCCACCGTCTTGAAACATTTAAAAACATCATAACGCTAAACAAATTTATCTTGATTCTTTTTTTTTTGACCAAAATACATAGTACTTAAAGCTTTTGCATATCTTTAACATTTTCAGATTTTGCATCAACATATCCCGAAGCTTTTGTAAAAAACCATTATTTTTTTTAGTTATCAGTAGAAAATATGAGATAAATCATCCAATACTAAAATCTCCTTTAATCACTCCCCATTAAATTTATATGCCAAAATTATGGATGCTAGATTTTGATGTCGATACAGAAAGTCGTTGCTTTAATCTCCCAATGTCGTCGCTGCCGACATCCAGGCCCACTGTTGTCTTCTTCTTGGTTTTCCACCAGGTAAACTATCGGCGTTACTCAGCGCATTTTTTCTCTTCCTCTCTGTTCTCCATTTATGTTCCTGTTGAGATTTTTTTTTTTAATTGACATGATAAATTAGATATGTTTATTCTGAAACTTTTCTAATTGATATCATAAATCTGTTCGGGATATCAAATGCTTTGAGGATATGATGAACTGTGAATCGTGCTATATGGGCATTAACATAAAGTGTTTAAGAAGGGATGGGGAATACGAGATTCATGAAATAATTACTGTTAAATTGATAACAGAATTCAATGTATGCGTCTACATTCTTATTTGCTTGTATTGAATAAAGGTTTTGCACTTTTGCTCTATGTAACTGATAACAGTTGTAAAATAAACAGTAATTTTTATTTAACATCACTTTTATACAGAGACCCAAATAATATAATTACTATTTTCATAGGTAGATTTATACTTAGATGTCATTAGTTTGTTTGTTTTGTGATTTATATCACATAATTTTGAATACCAAAAAATATCACAATATAGGAAAACCTATATATAATAAATACAAGTTTCGAAGACTTGCAAGTCTTTGGACGTCGATTCCAATTTCATTATTGCATGACCCACAGAAGCAGACACCAATATGAGCCACCCACTTAGAATCATTATCTTCACATTCGATATTATATAAACCCTCATGGGGAAGTTCATATATCCATCAATACAAGCCAAAAATCATTAAGATTTTTTATTTACATTATGAATCCTTGTGTTTTTATAATTTTCTCACTTCTCTTGCTCCTCCTTGTGACTGCAACTGCCAGCCAATTAGGAGGAAATGATAGAAATATGAAAACGTGTTTGGATAATGAGAGACATGCTCTCCTTCTTTTCAAAGCCCCCCTTCATGACCCCAATGATACTCTCTCTACATGGAGAGCTGACCAACACGACTGCTGTAAATGGAATGGAGTCACATGCAACACCCAAACAGGTCATGTCACAGAGCTTGATATCAGAAACCATGATCTTGGAGGTGAGATTAGCCATTCGTTGCTTAACTTAACCTACTTGAATACTCTTGCTCTTTCCTTCAATTCTTTTAATGGAACCATTCCCACCTTCATTGGTTCTTTGAGTCAATTAACTTACCTTGACCTTTCCGAGAACTCTCTTTATGGAACAATTCCTCCAGAGTTTGGAAACCTCACCAACTTGCAAGAGCTTCATCTTGATTCTGTTGGAAGGTGTAGAGTGGAAAAGGTAGAGTGGTTGTCTCATCTCTCTCAGTTGGAGGTACTTGTAATGGATGGGGTTTCCCTGTCCAAAGCAAATCATTGGGTAGATGTAATTTCAAGTCTCCCAAAACTCTCATGGTTAAGTTTACAGAGATGTGAGCTGTCACAGGTGATGTATCCATATTCTTCATTTCTCAACTCTTCTTCTTCATCTATTGTTAAGCTTTTTCTCAATGACAACAATCTCACCTCATCCATGTATCGTTGGTTGTCCCCATTAACCACCAATAACCTCCTTTCTCTTGATCTCTCTGGCAACATGTTAGATGGGATACCCAAATATTTTGGTAACCTCTGTAGTTTGGAATATTTGGTATTTTATAATAACTCTGCTGTTGTCAAATTTCCTGATTTTCTCAACAACTTGTCTGGATGCACATCGCTTTCATTACAATCCTTGCATGCTGTGGAAAGCCAATTTGCAGGGTCATTGTCCGATGAGATCCAAAAGTTTTCATCCCTATATTCTTTGGACCTTTCTCATAATCACTTAAATGGAAGTATAAGTGAGAAATTGTGGGAACTACCCATGCTTGAAATTGTTATTGTTTCCTTTAATAATCTTACAGTTCCTTCCACACATCACTTGTCAAACATCTCTTATGTTAAATATCTTGATCTGAGCTCTTGCAAGCTGTTAGGACCCCGCTTCCCCAAATGGGTTCAGACATTAAAAAATCTTAACCGTCTTGATCTTTCCAATACTGGAATTTCAGACACAATTCCTCTTGAGTTTTGGGACATGTGGCCTTCTCAATTAGAATATCTGAATCTCTCTTTTAACAACATTAACGGTAAAGTACCAGATTTATTATCAAATTTTGCTGACTATTCAGTGATAGATTTGAGTTCGAACAACTTTAATGGCCAAATACCAAAGCTCTCTTCCGCTTTGGCAACATTGGATCTTTCCAGAAACAAATTCTCTGGAAGAATCTCCTTTATATGTCAAATTGTTGATGGGTGGTTAGAATTTCTTGATCTCTCTCATAACTCATTCATCGGACAACTCCCGGACTGTTTGTGGCATTTCAAAGACCTAAGAGTTCTCAATCTCGGACACAACAATCTCTTTGGAAGTCTTCCTCCCTCTATTGGATCTTTGATACAACTCCAGGTGTTGTATTTATACAAGAACAACTTCTCTGGAGAATTGCCTTTGTCTTTAAAAAATTGCACGAGTTTAATCTCGTTGAATTTGGGAGCCAACAAGTTTTATGATAATGTGCCAGTCTGGATTGGGGAAAACTTATCAGGTTTGTATGTTCTTATACTAAGATCAAACAACTTCTTTGGAACCATCCCTTTAAAGTTATGTCAGTTAGCTAGTCTTCAGATTTTAGACATGTCAATGAACAATCTCCATGGAACCATCCCATCATGTTTGAGTAATCTTACGAGCATGGTCCACCAAGGAACATTCTCACAAGATGAAGAGATTCAGATATCATATTTACCAGGGCCATATGTTGACCATGCGATGATTGAGTGGCAAGGAGATGAACGTGAATTCTTTAGCACTCTGAAATTGTTGAAGAGTATTGACCTGTCAAGCAATAATTTAACAGGACAAATCCCGTATCAAATTACCAATCTTTCTGACTTAATTTCCCTCAACTTGTCAAAGAACGCTCTATCAGGAGAGATCCCACAAAAAATTGGTGAGATGAAAAAGCTTTTGACATTGGATTTATCACAAAACAATTTCTCAGGGCAGATACCATCAAGCATGTCTCAGATGAGTTTACTGAATTACCTAGACTTGTCATTTAATAACTTGTCAGGGAGAATCCCAACAAACACTCAGCTCCAGTCCTTTCAACCTTCAAGATATGTTGGAAACAGAGGACTATGTGGACCTCCCCTTACCAAAAAATGTCCTGGAGATGAAGAATCAGAAGCAACATCGGTGATTGGTAAAAGTGAGGGTGATGGGGAAGACACAGATGATGAACTCGAACTCTGGGGATGGTTTTATATTGGTGGGGGCATGGGTTTTGCTACTGGATTTTGGATGGCATGTGGGGCTTTACTTCTCAACCGTCGTGGGAGACATGCATTTTTTCAGTTTTATGATTATGTGAAGATGGTTGTGCTCACTGCAAATTTGCAAAAGGCTAGGCAGACATAGTTTGTAATCTAATTTTTTATTTTGTCTTCTTATTTCCCAGTGTACAATGTAAATTGCCAGTGGTTTTTAATCCCCCAATATCAACAAATTTGCCACTTAACACCATGGGTGGTCATTTTCCCCGTGTTGTATGAAATAAGACTCCCTTGATGAAAATTAGAGGTGCACAAAAAAATGGTTTGGAAAAAGAAAAGTGGAAACCTATTCCAACCGGTTTAATACAAACTTATACAGTTTGAAGCGGAACCATCGCTTTAGTACCCTTTTGAAATATTATAACAATAGTTTCAAGCATTTGAAATGATAAAATATTTAATTATTCATTATTTATACATTAAAACAAAACACCCTATTTTGGCTTCCACACAACACTTGCCCAAACCTGTACCCCTACCATTAAACACTTCTGAACTCGGATCATCTATCTTAACATCCTCCCGAAGAAAAGATATAAGATTATGAGCGAATCACATTACTGGCCAGTGGCGGACGCAAGAATACATAGTAGCTGTTGCCGATACATGAAAAATATCTAAAAAAGATCGAAATTTTTTCCACCACGTATAAAAAGCAGATGTTGCCGGTGCAACACTGGACCCACCCTAAAACCGCCACTGATTAGTGGTCCCTGATTGAAACTTATTTTTTCAGTTTTGGTCAGGAAAAGTTTGTCTCTTGTAGTTTTGTCCATGTTTGAGGTTTTTTTTAACATGGTGTTCCTGTTCCAAGTAAAATAAGTATATTTTTGGGCCAAAAGTGAAATACATTAGCTATCGATAAAGATCTGGAGCCAATCCCTTCGTTGAACAGACCAACATGCTTAGGATGTGGAAAGTCTATCAGAGGAGGCTCAAGCCACGTGTCGGGGAGTGATGCCATGAGCTAGTTATTTTGTTGGAAGAATATTATTTAGTGGAGCATGATTTTGAGGTGCACGTCAAGATTTAATTTCCTAAAAATATCACTAAGGAATGTAATCGTCCTTGTGGCTTGGACGAGAAGAACTTCTTGAAGTTGTTTTGGTTTTTACAATTTGATTAAAAATTCATCCTCCAATTTTCTTGTTATTGTGTTAGCTAGGGACCTATAAGTTTTATATAAAGTAAGTATTTGAAAACCTGTTAGGACGATCAAAATGGCAATATTGTAAATTCATGAAATGATTTAGTTTTGTCATAATAAACTTTCATACTACCTTTGCATCATCATCAGAAATGTGAAACGTTCTTCACAGGTGTATATGCAATCCATGGATCTATTACCTAACAAATGAAAAGATTAGGGCTGTAAACGAACGAACACAAACAAGACCTTGTTTATGTTTGTTTATGTTAGCCGAACAAAAGAACGGATAAACGAACCAATTTTCGTGTTCATGTTCGTTCATTTAGCAAATACCTTGTTCATGCTTGTTTGTTGATGTTCATGAACATGCTAAACGAACAGAGATAAACAAAAAAAATTGAAAATATATGAACCAAAACAAACATCTAATATAGTAATGTAATAGAAAACAATTGAACATACATGAACATAAACCAACAGTAAGGCTTAATGAGTAATCACAACACTCATCCCTTATACAAATTATATGCAATACACACAATAACACAGAAACTTCATGAGGTATTAAATCACATATTACTTTACATTTTTCACATAACATATGCTAGCATAACTCTAACTACTATACAACTAGAAATTCCCTCCTTGAGGCTATTACTTGTTATACAAATCATCCTTGTCACACTTTCCTCCGAGAGGCTATTCGTGATCATACATCTTGCTAAAGTACACTTGAACTTCCATCCTAAAGGTATTCTTTAGTAGTATTGCACATACCGACCACACTTCCCTCTAAGAGGCTATTTGTGGTTGTACAAACAATGATCACATAGTCCACATAATAAGAAAGCTTTTGAGATCGCACCAGAGTAACCAAGAAGATGAAATCCACAAAACCAAGCTAGTGACATCGAGTCTTCCTCTAGTCGTTACACAATAATTAACCCTAATTTAATATTTAAAGTAAAACTTTTATCTACACTACCTTATCGACTCTAGGTCTAATAAAAGCTATTATATAGGAAAAATACCATTTTGCCCCTCCAAGACCCAAATTCAACACATCTGACCAAAAGTCAAACCTGGTCAAAAAGTTAACAGTCCACGTCATCTCGCAACGACCAACAATGTGGTGCTACTGCTAGGAGACAAGATAGTCGCGATGCTCAAACATCATGGCATGACTACACCTCATATCGTGATGCGATTTTGGCAAAACACCCAACTTCCAACTAAGTTCTTAATCCTTTAAGACCTAAGCTCTAAACCTCCATAACATATCAACACATAGTCCTAATGGATAAAGTTTCCAACTTTATCCATATGCATGCCCTTAACATCATCATACCAAGTCTAGGTCAAAATGACACCAAAAATCTCATAAACTCATGCATGGACCGAACGACAAGATGAAGTTCTCATCTTTTTTACCAAAATAGGTCCAAAAGACATAAAAATACAACCTTTAAGGCGTTCCTCAAACATCAACCAAGTAACCAAAGTATGCACAAAATCATAGATCTAGACCTAATGGCTCCCAAAGCTTTAAGCTTAAACACTTACAATGGTCCAAAAGATATCCAAAAAGTTAAATTTGACTTACTTCTTGATTCACAAGATGCACTCCCTTCTCCTTCGAGGTGTGTAAAGAAACACGAGAGGCTACAATCAAAGGAGAGAGAGGCTAGGGTGTGCTCCCAAAGGATCTCTAATGTGATGGGGACTGCAATTGACCTAATTCTAGGAGATAAAGCCTTTAAATATGGGATAAAACCCTAATTTCATAGGCTTAAACTACACAGACTTCACATCGTGACTCACTCATTTCGCGTCGCGAACGTCTTAATCCAGTAAGGCCAAAAATTAACTTAATACCAAATTGCTTTTCAGGCCAAAACTAAACCTGTAGTCGAAAGTCTTATACCTTTAGCCCTAAAACCTCATTCCTTAATGTCCAATCTTCATCCCTTAAGACCCAGGATCCCTTCATGATTAAATTCAAGTCTAGTTTTCCAACAAAAGAAACATCCTGAAACCAGATGTTACAAGTCAAACCGCCATTTTAGCGCCAAGATGAATGGTAACTTCATTCTAACGACCATCTTCATTGTATAAAAGGAAGATGGATGTTCCATGCAAACATTACAACTTTCATACTTGAAAATTGATTACTTTGCATTTCCATGTCTCTTTGAAAACACAAAAGTATTGTGTGTTTCTAATTCTAATAAGGTATGTAATCAAAATTGAAGTTACTGGATTATCTCACTTTTGAATCTGTGTACCCTAGGCAATAAGGGCGAATTACATATTTCGGAAAATGATAGAATCATGATCCTTCAAACATCCAATTCAAATTGTTATTCGAAATTCCTTGAAATCTAACATACCAAATTTGTAATTTTGTGAAGGAATAAAAATGATCTGTGAGGGACATGAGTTTTAATTTCAGTAAACTGGAAAAGTTTGAAGGCAGTGACATACTTTCGTTTTTGGCAAAAGAAGATACATTTCCTTCTCACCACTCTGATAGTTGTTAATGTTCTAACCACTTTGTACCAGAACAAATGGAAAATGGAACCATTAAACATATCAAAAGAAGATGAAAAGTGGGACAATAATGATTACATATTTCGTGGGAACATCTTGAATGGTATGTCTGGCTCTCTATTTGATCTATATCAAAATCACAAATCTACAAAAGATCTTTGGGATGTCCTTGAATCCAAATACAAGATAGAGTATGGTTTTAGTAAAAAGTTCATTTTGAGTAATTTCAACAATTATAAAATGGTGGATTCAAGGCCTGTCATGGAACGATACAAGATTTAATACAAGACCATTAAGAACACAGTTCCTATACAAGAAATCAAAATGTTTCCAAGCTTCAACAACACTCAAATCTTGCACATCTCCTTCTCCATCATGCACCCTTGGAGCCCCTTCAGTTAAGAATCTAGCAAGATTCAATGTGGTAAGGTAGAGGAGCATCTTTTGCTACCACCTTTTAAAGTGCAACGTACCTAAAAAAATGTTTATGGCGTCTCTCCATGATTAACTGAGACAGTCATAGTTGGAGCTCCTTGAGAGTTAGGAGTACTAGTAGGCTTTGAGTTTGAGTTTTCAGCAGTCATGTTACACATATAAACCAACAGTTTTAGTTAAACCAAAATAATCAGTTAAAGATTAGTGCATAATCACAAAATGTATAAGAACTATGAATATATCCTAAGATTCTTGTTAAATCCATTTGTTCGGTTGCCATATGTGTGCGATTATGCATTTTTGTATCATACAAAACCCTAATGTACATCTTACATCGGTCCATTATTGGAAAAAAAAACATGCTTGTGTCACGTCATTGGATATACGTTGAAACAAATATTTATGCATGCCAAATACATAATTATTGTGCACAATTTCAAGTATGATCGTCAGATAGCCTTGATTACCTCGAGTGTTTTAACCAAAAGTGCTTTAAGGTAATTTTCCTATTCCCAATGGAGGAAATCCAAGCTTTCTAACATTCCATGGAGGCTATGTAGGTTTGTATGATGAGCATGATATTGTTGGATGTCATTATAAATAGGCTTACACAAATAGTGTGGACCGTACAACTTCATGACGTACTAGCTAAATTTGTGAAAAGTTTCTCGTGTTGTACATGGAGACTTCCTAAGATTCTCGTTAAATCCATTGGTTAGGATGCCATATGTGTGCGATTTTGCATTTTTGTATCATACAAAACCCTACTGCACCTCTTGCATTTGAATTTTATTGGAAAAATGAACATGCTCCTGTCACATCTTCAAATATACGTTCAAACAAATATTTATGCATTCAGAACCATCATCGAAAAAGTACCCTTGAAAAACCGCATGTTCGTCAAAATAAGCATGCATGAGATGTTGCTAGGCAGCTTCACGGTCTCTATGCATATTTTTTTGCCTCACGTTTTCAGCTTCCTTATTTCTTAATTCTTTAACCGTGCTCTCTATCGCTCTATCAATGTTCGCTAGCTGCTGCTCGTAGTACCATGTCAAAAATTGCCAAAATACAAAACGAGAAATCGAAACCCAGAAGTAGATGATTTTAACTTCTAAAATCAAAAACCGATATTACAATTTCTATTATGATTTTACTTAGAAATCGAACCATTTTCACACTTGGCAGTTAAAATCTCTTTCATGATCACAAATTAGATAGAATTCTATAAAAAAAAAAAAAAAAAAAAAAAAAAAAAAAAAAAAAAAAAAAAAAAAAAAAAAAAAACTTAACATATACGGTTTTTGAATGTTCTTTTAATATGAACGGTTTTTCTAAGATATTTTAAAATTTCATTTTTTAATATTAATTTGTTTTTTAGGATATTACAGAATTCTGAATATATTTTTTTTTGAAAGAATAGCTGAAAATATAAATATTATAATGAAAATTTCTAAAAAGAAAAAACTAATAAAACCACAAAAACTTATATAAGAACTAAAAGTTTACAAAACCATTGAGTTAATTCATAGTAAAATTTTTGTGTTATCTATAGAAAAGTTGTTTGATAAATCATAAATCATCCAAGGATTTTGGACGGAGATATAATTTCTAACCATCTCCCTCGTCGTCGCCACCGCCCACCATTGTCATGTTGTTTGTTCTCCATCAGCTAAATTATCTCAGCGCATTTGTTCTTGTGTTCTGTACTATCTATCTGTTTTTGAATGGTGGCGTTATGTTTCTGTTAAAGATTTTATATTCAACGTCACTTTTTATATAGAGACCTAAATATATCATTTCTGTTTTCATAGGCAGACTTGTATTCAATTTCATTAGTCTGTTTTTTTTTTATTTATATCACATAACATTAGGGAGGCCTCAAAAAGTACCACACGATTGAAAAAGGTATCTATAATAAATACAAATTTCTTAGACTTGAAAGTCTTTGAACGTCTAATTTGGGGCAATTAATTCCGATGCTTCATCTTTCATGGAATTGCATAGTGGATGGCCCACACAAGCAGACACCAATTTGAGCCACCCACCCACTTAGAATCCTTCATGTTCACACTTCACAGTGGAGAATCCACCAATTTGATCCACCCATTGTAACAACCCGAAGTTTTTCATCGCCGAAAACCCATTTTACCCGTATAACTCGCCGTATATCGAAACGTTCCGATGTCGTTTTTGGGTTAAGTTAATCAAACTTATATGTTTAATTGATGCTAATGAGTGTCCAAACCTCTTAGGAACTCATGAATTTAGCCCAAAATAGTTATTTCAAAAATCTTAGAAACGTTCCCGCCTAGTAACGGAAACTTAATCGGGTGAGACCAAAAGCCCCGTTTAATGCCGGTATCGGGTAGAATTCCACCGTGTCCAAGTTTTGCAACCTATATAAACGTGTTAAACATTTCATTTGAAGCTTTTTCTCTCTCTCTCTCACTACTCTCTCTCTCTAACCTCTCTCCTAAATCTAAATTCAAGGGTCCAAAACTCAATTTTAAGGCCTCAAATCCCTAAGGTACCTTCCTAAACTTAATGTATAGCATATTTGACTTCCAAATTCGGGATTTAATCATGAAATAAGGCCTTGAATGTGAGTTTACGGCCTTGGTAGAAGCTTAGGCCGTAAACACATAGTTAAGGGGTTTTTAAGCCCTAAAACCCTTCCAAACCACAACTAGACTTTAGATATGGCTAAATGACTTCATGGAATGGACTTAAAACATTTTAGACATGGATTTTGAGGGATTTGAAGGAGTTTACGGCCAAGGCACATGCTTGGGCCGTAAACTCATATATTTGGGGTTTTTATGACCTTAAACCCTTCCAAAACACTAATAAGGCTTAGATATGAATTTTAGAATATTGGTTTTAGCCTTAGAACACCTTAAACATATTATTTGAGGGACAATTGAGAGTTTACGGCCAAGACTTATGCTTGGGCCGTAAACCCTTCGTAATGGGGTGTTTCCGTGACTAAAAGTTTTGTACCTAACAATTAAATAATCTAAGTCCTAATTAGATACAAATGTGTATCTTTGCATTATACTTAGGAACCTCGTGCGTTTGCAAGTCCCAAACCAACGTTTAACACCCGAAATCGTCACATTTCTCGTCCGGTGAGTTCATACCCCTACGTTTTTTCCGTGATTTTAATGTTTTCGGGGGGGGGGGGGGGGGGTGGGAATACAAGCAAACTACAACTGTTTTCAAAACATAACATTGATGTGTTTCAAATAATATCTGGCAAATTTATAAACACTTTTACTCCTTATGTATTATGCTGAGCATAAGGGATGATCTATCAACTACAACTAAATGGATTTTAGTTAAGAAAATAACCAAACTAATCAAATTATTATGGGAATAATTTGGGGGTTCTTTAGTTCTCGCTTTATCATGTACTGATATGTGTATAAAGTTATTAGATAAACTATGTCTGATTCAGTTTATCTCTATATCATTTGAATGTATTGCCAGATAGTTTCACTGTATGTATCTATATTCACTGTATTATGTTTCATAATCTTTTGTATGTTTGATATCGTATGAGAACCCTGTGAATAGTTTAGTACTAGTTTGTGAGTTAGTCACTACCCTTTATGGATGATCAGTAAATCCTCCCTGGAAGTGTAACCAGAGTCTCCTGGAGGGAGAGCGAGGAATTTTTGAATAGATCTATTCGGGACTGACAATCCCACACCTTAACTGCTAGCTACAGTTAGGCGGGCACGCCTGGGGTGACAAATTATGGATATCGTCCGACGTCTGACAAGCGTCAAGGAGGTCTCGTTGTCGTATCAGCATGGTTACCCGACTCACAATATGTATTAATATAAGTTTATTCACAGCTTTGGTTTTGGAGATATATATCTAGTACGGGATGGTAATCCCATGGTTTTTGGTCTATAGGGTTCATATCTATTGCAGGATGTTATTCCTATGGTTAGAATCTATATCTAGTTCGGGATAGTGATCCCATGGTTTTATCAAAATATCTTATATCTAGTTCGGGATAGTAATCCTATGGTTTTATCAAAATATCTTATATCTAGTTCGGGATAGTAATCCCATGGTTTTAACAAACTATCTTGTATCTAGTCCGGGATGATAGTCCCATGGTATTAAATCTATATGTAGTACGGGATGTTAGTCCCAAGGTTTTCAAACTATTTTCCATCTACAGTTCACGTATATTAAAGTATTTTATATCTAATTCGGGATAGTAATCCCAAGATTCTCAATATATAGTTTTATGTATTAAACTATACTCTGTGATATTCAATCGGTCTTGTAATTAGGAAAATATGGGATTTTCCTGGGGTAGCGTATAACGCGTAATTGAACTGTAATGAAGGATAACTAAACTGTTTTACATAAGAAAATATGGGATTTTCTTGGATAACAAACCTTTTCGGAAAACTAAAGGAAACTGGTACATTTTTCAGCAAACAAACATCTTATGACCTCACCAGCTTTATGCTGATTTTCAAACCGCTTGTATTCTCAGGTCCACGTTAGACAGGTACCCGGCGATATCTTTTGGAGAAGACGGAGTGCTCAGAAGACTCGTCTCAACTTTTGTTCATATGATATATGTATAACACTTGTACAGTTTACTTTTGAAACAAATGTAAACTTTCAAATATATGTAATGTAATGGTTGTTTACTGTGATTACTATGTACATTGGATTTGATACTCAACGTGGAGTCAACCCCGGAAATGTTTCCGCCTTTGGTTTTCGGGGTGTGACACCCATGGAGGTACTTCATATAGCAGGAATCAATACAATCCAAAAGTCATCAAGATATTCATTTACATTTACATTATGAATCCTTGTGTTTCTATAATGTTCTCATTTCTCTTGCTCCTCCTTCTGACTACAACTGCCAGCCAATTGGTAGCAGTGGGAGAAGGGAGGAAATGATACAAACGGTGTCATGAACAAGTGTTTGGATAAGGAGAGAAATGATCTCCTTCTTTTCAAAGCTCCCCTTCAACACCATGATGATAGTCTCTCTACATGGAGAGCTGATGAACATGACTGCTGTAAATGGAGTGGAGTCATGTGCAGCACCCAAACAGGTCATGTCACAGAGCTTTACATTTCCGGTTGTAGTTTTGTAGGTGAGATAAGCCGTTCATTGCTTAACCTAACCTACTTGAATATTCTTGATCTTTCCTACAATTCTTTTCATGTAACCATTCCCACCTTCATTGGTTCCTTGACTGAGCTAAGTTACCTTGATCTTTCCTACAGTTCTTTCAATGGAACCATTCCCAGGTGCATTGGTTCCTTGAGAGAATTAAGGCAAATTGATCTTTCAAATAACTCTCTTTATGGAACCATTCCTCCAGAGTTTGGAAACCTCACCAACTTGCAATACCTTGACCTTTCAAATGTTGGAAGGTGTAGAGTTGAAAACATAGAGTGGTTGTCTCATCTCTCTCTTTTGGAGGATCTGAGAATGGATGGGATTTCCCTAGCCACAACAAATCATTGGGTAGATGCCATTCTGAGTCTCCCAAAACTAACACATTTATCTTTAGGTGGATGTGAGCTGTCACAGGTCGTGTATCCATATTCTTCTTCATTTCTCAACTCTTCTTCTTCTTCTTCATCTATTGAGTCCCTTCATCTTGGAAACAACAATCTCAACTCATCCATGTATCGCTGGTTGCTCCCATTAACCACCAATAACCTCTGTTCTCTTGATCTCTCTGGCAACATGTTAGATGGTATACCCAAATATCTTGGTAACCTCTGTAGTTTGGTAAGTTTGAACTTCAGTGACAACTCTGCCATTATCAAATTTCTTGATTTTCTCACCAACTTGTCTGGATGTACATCGCTTACATTAGCAGATTTGAGTGCTTATGGAAGCCAATTTACAGGGTCATTGTCCGATGAGATCCAAAAGTTTTCGTCCCTAGATTATTTGGACCTATCTGATAATCACTTAAATGGAAGTATAAGTGAGAAACTGTGGGAACTACCCTGGCTCCAAACCCTTGACCTTTCTTTTAATAATCATAGAGTTCCTTCCACATATCACTTGTCAAACATCTCTTATGTTAAATATCTTGATCTGAGCTCTTGCAAGCTGCTAGGGCCTCGCTTCCCCAAATGGATTCACACATTCAAAAATCTTTACCATCTTGATCTTTCTAATACTGGAATTTCAGACACAATTCCTTTGGAGTTTTGGGACGTGTGGCCTTATCCTTTAACATATCTGAATCTCTCTTCCAACAATATTAGTGGGAAAGTGCCAGATTTATTTTTAATCTTTGACGCATATTCAGTGATAGATTTGAGTTCCAACAGCTTTTATGGTCCAATACCGAAATTCTCTTTCGAAATGGAATCAATAAATCTTTCCAGAAACAAATTCTCTGGAGGAATCTCTTTCATATGCCAAGCTGTTTATGGATTCTTATTATTTCTTGACCTCTCTCATAACTCATTAAGTGGACAACTCCCGGACTGTTTGTGGAATTTCGATTCCCTAACAGTTCTTAATCTGGGACACAACAATTTCTTTGGTAGGCTTCCTCCCTCCATTGGATCTATGATACAACTCCAGGTGTTGTATTTATACGATAACAACTTCTCTGGAGAATTGTCTTTCTCTTTATAAAATTGCACGAGTTTAATCTCGTTGGATTTGGGGGCCAACAAGTTTTCTGATAACGTGCCTGTCTGGATTGGGGAAAACTTATCAGGGTTGAATGTTCTTATCCTAAGATCAAACAAATTCTTTGGAACCATCCCTTTAGAATTATGTCACTTAGCAAATCTTCAAATTCTGGACTTGTCAATGAACAGTCTCCATGGAAGCATCCCCTCATGTTTGAGTAATCTTACCAGCATGCTTCACCAAGGAGGATTCTCACAAGATGTATTGTTTTATGAAAGAATAAGAGGTTATGCAACTAGAGCGGGGATATATGTCGACCAAGCACTGATCGAGTGGCAAGGAGTTGAACGTGAATTCTTTAGCACTTTGAAATTGTTGAAGGCCATTGACCTGTCAAGCAACAATTTAACAGGACAAATCCCATATCAAATTACCAATCTTTCTGACTTGATTGCCCTCAACCTGTCAAAGAACGAGTTATCTGGAGAGATTCCACAGAAAATTGGTGAGATGATAAATCTTGAGATTTTGGATTTATCCAGAAATAGTTTTTCGGGGCGGATACCATCAAGCATGTCTCATATGAGTTTCCTGAATTACCTAGACTTGTCATATAATAACTTTTCAAGGAGAATCCCAACTAGCACTCAACTCCAGTCCTTTCAACCTTCAAGATACAATGGAAATGCACATTTATGTGGACCCCCCCTAACCAAAAAGTGTCCTGGAGATGAACCAGAACTACCACCCATCATTGGTAAAAGTGAGGGTAATAGGGAAGACACAGATGATGAACTCATGGGATGGTTTTATATTGGTGGGGGGATGGGTTTTGTTACCAGATTTTGGATTGCATGTGGGGTTTTACTTTTCAACCGACGTGGGAGACATGCATTTTTTCAATTTTATGAGAGCTTCAAGGATTGGGTTTATGTGAAGGTGGTTGTGTTCATTGCAAATTTGCAATAGGCTAGACAGCAGTAGTTTGTGATCGAGTTTGTATTTTTGACTTCTTATTTTCCATTATGTAATGTAATGTAATTTGGCAGGGTTTTTAAGTCCCGGATATCAATAAATTTGCCACTAACACCATGGGTGGCCATTTTGTCCGTGTTGTATGAAATAAGACATTATGGATGAAAATTAGGGGTGCATAAAAAAACCGGTTTGGAAAAATTAAAAAAAAAAAAAAAAAAAGGAAACCGTCGGTTTAGTACCTTTTTGAAATATTATAACAATAACTTTTAAGTATTTGAAACAGATAAAATATTTAATTATTACTTATTTATATATTAAAAGAGAACAACCCATTTTGGCTTCCATACAATATGTGGCCAAACCTGTACCTCTTGACCATTACATACCTGGGAAATTGGATCATCTATCTTAATACTCTCGCAGAGAAAAGAAACATAAGTTATGAGCAAATCACATTTTTTGTCCTGGAGTAGTATAGTTTATTTTTTCAGTTTTAGTCACAAAAATTTTGTCTCTTGCAGTTTGGTCCATGTTTCATGTTTTTTTCAACGTTGGTGGTCCCTAGTCTAAGTAAAATAAGTATATTTTTGGGGCAAAATATGAAAAGGATCAGCTATTGATAAAGATCCAGAGCCAAATCGCTTCGTTGAATATTAGACTAGTCTTTATAGTATATGGTACCAAAGTGTAACATTGTTTTAGTATATATATTCCTTGTATCTTATTCACGTGAATATACAATTTTACCAATTACCAAAGTCTGATTTGGTATCAGAGCCAATTCACCCTAAACCTAATTTGCTGCTGCAGCCGTCATTCTCCTTCCAGAAGTCGCTGATCACCATTGTCTTCTTCCTCTACCTGTTCATAAAATCAATACAAGATAAAGATGTCAACCATCGTAGCTTTTACCCAAGCCGACAAAGCTGTTCACAACTCACATAAGTTTGGTTTCAAATTATCCTCGACAAATTATGGGTTTTGGAAAACAATGATTCAACCCTTTCTCATAACAAACAATCTATTTGGTTACATTGACGGTACTGTTTCTTGTCCTTCATCTACTGTCTTATTGGCTGGATCTTCCTCTGATAAAGACAAGGAGCCGACTGCTACCACACAAGTCAACCCGGAGTATACAACATGGGTATCGAATGATGCTCACGTCAGGATGATAGTTCTGTCCACGATTTCTGAAAGTGCTTTTCAACATGTTCAAGGAGTAACTTCTCGGGAATTATGGTTGGCTTTGGAACGTGCTTATGCTCCGCACACTGCTTCAAGGGAATACACATTGAAGACTCAGCTACTGAAGATACAGATGAAGCCTGATGAGTCATCATCAGCCTACCTTACTAGAGCTCAAGAATACTCGGATGCCTTAGCCAATATAGGCGAACCCATGAAAGAGAAAGACGTGGTCATGCTTGTCCTATCCGGTCTCCGTGAAGAATACAATGGTTTCAAATCAACCATTCTTGCCCGTCAAGTACCCATTGCCTTTGTTGACCTTCACGCTCTACTGCTAGATCATGACTATATGATCTCGAAAAACTCCATTGAGGTTAACCCTGCGCAAGCCTTTACTGCAGCAGCATCCATTCGCAAACCGGTAACCACAACCGGCCCGTCACAGGTCTCTACAGATGCAGTTCAAGCCATCCAGCAACTTGCTGCTCAGTTAGGCTTTCAGTTGCAACCAATTGGTTCCCAACAGCCCCAAGCACACTATACAAATCGGTCTCAGAACAACCGTGACCGGACTCAAAACAATCGGTCAGGCAACTCCACCAACAACCGAGGACGTGGGAACTACAACAACCGTAATCAAGGCGGAGGTACTCGTAATCAGTTTAGTTGGGCATCTAATCAAAATACTGTGTATGGCACTTGTAACAGGTGTGGTATAGGGCATGTACCATCCCAATGCCCAAACCGTGATCCCAGTACTTTCCGATCGAGACAAGCACCATCTGCCAACTTTGCTGATTCGCGCTCCCAATCTTCAAGCACGTGGCTTCCAGATACAGGGTCAAGTCACCATGTTACATCGCCTCTCTTGTCCATATACAAGTGAACAAAATGGCTTTGTTGAACGTCGCCACCGCCATGTAGTCGAAACCGGCCTTACCTTATTAGCCAAATCCAACGTTCCACAACGGTTTTGGCATTTTGCTTTTGACACCGCCACTTACCTGATAAATCGTATGCCCTCACGGACAAACTCCAACACCTCCCCTTTTGAACTTGTTTTCGGTCGTCCTCCTGATTACTCTTTTCTACGAGTGTTTGGGTGTCAATGTTTTCCCCACCTACGTCCTTACAACAAACATAAAATGGACTTCCGCTCAACATCGTGTGTGTTTCTCGGTTATAGTACCTCCCATCATGGCTATCGATGCTTTGATCCACAAACCGATCGCATCTATATTGCCCGTCACGTTCGATTCAATGAACAATCATTTCCCTTTACCATCTCTACCACTCCTCCAAGTATTTCACCCTCCATCGAACCATATTACTCCTCCTATACCGCTTCACAACCAGTTGCCAACTTAGACCCGTTATCTTCCACTCCGCTCCATCCCATCCAGGAAACCCCACCCCTACCTCAAACCGACCCACCACAACCATCACCCTCTACGCAATCGTCTCCTTTACCGACCCAAACGTACTCCCGTCGACCAACAACACACCAACCCACTACCTTCACCCCTTCCGCCTATGACCGGTATACCCATACTCAACCGTCTTCCGGTCCTTCTGATTCTGCCACACCGACACCACCAATCATACCACCCACATCCAACCCACCACCTCGTACCCGTCCACCAAACTTAAGACCGACTCCTAAAGCAAATCCCAAATACGCTGCCACCTCCTTTCACGCCCATCCCACCGTCTCTCCTACCGAACCCACCTCCTTTACTGTTGCTAACAGCTATCCCGAATGGCGTCAAGCCATGGCTGACGAGTACTCGGCACTCTTAAGAAATGACACATGGTCTTTAGTACCACGTGTCCCGAATACCAATGTGGTTGATTGCAAGTGGGTCTATAAGCTAAAGCGTGATCAACGAGGGGCTATCAAACGTTACAAAGCCCGATTAGTGGCTAAAGGCTTTCGCCAACAACCGGGGGTCGACTATCATGAGACTTTTAGTCCTGTTGTGAAGTCTACAACCATTCGTCTTGTTCTCTCCTTAGCCGTCGCCCAGAATTGGCAGTTGCGCCAACTTGATGTCCAAAATGCCTTTTTGCATGGCGACTTACGCGAGACCGTGTACTTAAAGCAGCCACCGGGCTTTGTTGATCCACACAAACCGGATCATGTGTGTCTTTTACATAAGTCATTATATGGGTTAAAACAGGCTCCCCGGGCATGGTTTCACCGTCTCTTAGGTTCCTTACAGGATCTCGGTTTCAAGGGTTCCAAAACTGACCCTTCGCTCTTTATCTACTCTAAGGCTGGCACACTACTCTATATGCTTGTCTACGTTGATGACATTATTTTGACAGGCAATAATCCAAAGGCGATCAATCATGCGGTCCACAGTCTTAGTCGCTCTTTTGCAATCCAAGATATGGGCAGACTCTCTTATTTTCTGGGGATTGAAATTATTCCACGAGGAGATGATATTCTTCTCTCCCAGCAAAAATATATTTTGGAGTTACTCGAGCGTGCTAATCTATCAAAATCCAACCCTATGCCTACACCGATTGCCACCAATGCAAATCTTGCCCTTGGTGATAGCCCTCCGCTTGATGATCCGGTCAAATATCGGCAAATTGTTGGTGCTCTCCAGTATGTCACTTTATCTCGACCTGACATCACGTATGCTGTCAACAAAGTGTGTCAATTTATGCATTCGCCTACGGTAAATCATTGGTCCACCGTTAAGCGGATATTGCGCTACTTGAAAGGAACATCGACACATGGTCTCCTAATACAACACCACTCCGGGACTACTCTTCATGCTTACACCGACTCCGCCTTCAATAACCTCAGTGCCTTCTCTGATGCTGACTGGGCTGGTTGCCCGGATGACCGTCGTTCCACGGGGGGATATGCTATATACATAGGGTCAAATCTCATTTCTTGGTCTGCACGCAAGCAGAAAACTGTCTCTCGGTCCTCAACGGAGTCGGAATACAAAGCATTGGCTGACACGGTTGCTGAACTCACATGGTTACAAACATTATTAAATGAACTCCGAGTTCCCATGAAGAAAGTCCCCACACTATGGTGCGATAATCTAGGAGCAACGTACCTTTCAGCAAACCCAGTATTCCATGCACGAACAAAGCATGTTGAAGTGGATTTCCACTTTGTTCGGGAAAAAGTTGCTCAAGGGAGATTGTCGGTTCAGTTTATTTCCACAGAGGATCAGATCGCAGATATCTTTACAAAGCCTCTGTCTTCTCAAAGATTCCTAGATTTAAGGAACAAGCTACAGGTCGCTCACCGGCCTTAGCTTGCGGGGGAATATTAGACTAGTCTTTATAGTATATGGTACCAAAGTGTAACATTGTTTTAGTATATATATTCCTTGTATCTTATTCACCTGAATATACAATTTTACCAATTACCAAAGTCTGATTCCCAACAAGCTTAGAATGTGGATAGTTCAAGCCACATGTAGGGAAGTGATGCCATGAGTTAGTTAATTTGTTTGAGGAATATTATTTAGTGGAGCATATGATTGTGAGGTGAAGGTCATGATTTGATTTCCTAAAAAGATGATTAGGGATTGTAATCGGCCTTGTGGCTTGGACTGTAAGAACTTTTTTTAAGTTTTTTGGTTTTTACAAATTCAATGGAAATCCATATCCTCCCTTCTTATCCTCCAATTTTCCTGATATTGCCTTAGTATTTTTATCAGCTATACTCTGGTAATAATAATAAATAAATAAAAACCGTTTTACGTGGAACAAGGACAAAGAGGATTACAAATCCTATATTAAGGACCAAAATTGTAAGAGAAAACTTTTTGGAACCAAAATTGAAAAAATCATCTATACTCAGGGACCGAAAATATAAATAACTCTTAACATTTATTAGAAAGTTATTAAGTTAGTTTTGCTAGCCTTTGCAGCATCATCAGAATTGTTCTTCATGGATGCATATGCAAGCCATGGATCTATCACATAAAAAGTCAAAAGATGGTCCTGAGTGGCAGTATTGTAAATTGATGAAATGAAGACCAATCATTTTACTTACTGTAAATCCAACTCTTGTTGATGGAGGCAATGTTCTAGGACAATCTTGCATCATACATTCAAACCATGTAGAAGACTTGAGTGAAGTTTTTGTTGAATCCTTGTATGTGGAATCCAAAGAGATGATTCCATAAGCAAAGAAGCTAGTATAGCTATTTTATGGGACAAGGACCAAATCATATGGAACATTATTGCAGTTTACTCTTTAAAGAAATTAACAACCTTAAGCTTTTAAATAAAATTACTTTGAAGATTGTAGGCATCTAAATACACTTTTATAAGCTATAAAAGAAGCTACATGGGATTAACAAACTCCTTTATAGAATTATAGCTCCACTAGTTTTTGAGAGCTCATCAATGAAAAGGTCAATCTCAGGAATTAACTGCAGTTAAATGTAATTAATAATAAAAATCAAGACTGTGAAATGACATCGCTACTTTATAGTGGCACTAACTCTCACAGGAATTTCTAGATTAACAACAGCAACAACAACATACCCCAAGAATCTCATTAGAATGGGGTACGAGTGGTAGATGTCAACAGTTATGCCTCCACTGAAGGGTGGTGAGTTATAGCCTCACATTGTAGACCTCTAGCATGTGCAAAACAAGAATGTCCACGATTGTATGCAGTTGCAAAGTTGAATTGGAGTCCATATGTATCTTGGAAAAGCACAACTCATCTCAAACCAGCATCCTTCCGAACAAAGATAGTTCCTTAAATAATAATGAAATATTTATTTTAATAAAAAAAAGTCAATCAAATAAGAAAAAGTAGAGCAGAGATATGGATTTTAATATAAGAATCCATATCCTAATTTTAAGATATTTTGAATTCCAAACATCTGAAATTTCGGATACTGGATTTAGATTTTATGTCGCATATATTAAATGCAATCCTTTTTTTTATTTAAAAAATAGAACCAAGTAAATTATTTAGCTAAATTAACATAAATGATAAACTACAATACCAATTAACATGAATAATTAAAACCTTTAAAATTTTCTCAAAAAAAACTATTTCAACGGCTAAAAGATGATGGGATACCTTTTTTTTAAACAATCTTTAAGCGAAGTGTGTATTATAATACAAATTCAAGAATGTTTCACTTTTCTATTGACATATCAAAATTGGTAAAGTGGTGCATGTATTAGGTGATGAAAGGCAATAATCTTAAAATGATCACATTTCATTAACTACCCTTCTTATAACATCTATAATAGATCTTTTTAGTGGAGATTTTTCATGAAAAACTTTGAAATTAGAAAATATATTTGATCTTCATGACATGAGAGTTTTTAAATTTGCTTATTTATATGACACACTAGTTGTGAGACTCATGTATATGGGTTAATTTAAAAAAAAAGTTAAATATAAATGTAAAAATATTTGAGAACTTTGAATTTATATAAAAATAAGAAAAATAATGAATTATTATAATCGAAATTAAAAGGTAAGTCCATTGATAAAATTAATATTCATTTATTACTATATTTATTGTAATTATTACATTAAAGTATTATGTGGAATTTATTGAAATAGAAAAACTCATAAAATGACATGTGAAAAAGAAATTAATTCAAAATAAACACAAAATAACATTTTGCAAATTGAATGAGAATGTGACATGTGGCAAAAAAAACTTTCATTTATTAGAGTAGATTATTTTTCTTTATAAGTTTACTAAATTATGACCCCCATAAAACGCGGAAGAACATATAAAACAATACATATAAAAGTATAAAAAGCTGACATAATAATAATAATAATAATAATAATAATAATAATAATAATAATAATAATAATAATACAACACAAACAAACCTAAGGGATGTTTGATGTGTAGTTGACTGGTCGGTTAGCACTGGTTAGCACTATTTGGTTGACTCCGTCCGATATGTTTGATAGTTATTTAATTCGTCTCACCCATATAGTATCTACTGACCCAACTTTCGATTCGGTGCACTAAAAAAATGTAGCTGACTTCTTGACATTTTTGCCCTAAGAAAAATCACGCTTATTTTCCTAACACTGTGTTCTTGAGTTTAAATTTTAAAGAAGACGAGGGAAATGGAGGGGAGGGGGAAGAAAGGGAAGAAGATGGAAAGAAAAAAAATGTTGCAGTGTTCTCTGGTTGTAAAAGGAAATGGAGGAGTAATAGGAACAAATTATATTTTTACCCCTAGTTAAATAAAGTTGGAGTGTTAAAAAATAAAAAAGGATAAGATTATGGTCTTTTTGTGTTTCCTTCCCAATCCGCTCAAATATGAGTGGAAAGAGAGACCGTTTTTTTCTTCTTCATTCTTGCTTTCAATCCTCTCCTTCCCTTTTCTTTCTCTCCTTAACAACAACTAAGAACGCCTCCCTCCTCTCAATCCTCTCTTTTCCTCCCTTTTCACTCTTAAAAAAAACTCAAGAACTGTAACATCCAGATTTCCAGGTATTGTATTTTATCATTTATTTTTGGAGTTTAAGAGAGACACTCGACAAGTTGGCGCCTAGACTCGTCGAGTAGGATCGCGATTCGCTGACTGGATAAATGAAGGGACTCGACGAGTCTGAAAGGGTGGACTCGATGAGTCCGTGCTGACGACTGAAACCCTAAATCCACGAGCCTTTGCCCTATTTAAAGGACCTTATAGCCCTCATTTGTGGCTACCAGTCTAGAGAGAGATACCCTAGCGATCTTGAGCGAGTTGTGAGAGAGTTTGAGCCTCTTTGATCGTTTTTGGTGTGATTTAGCAAAGGAGAAAGTGTTTCCAGCAAGGGGAGGTGAAGAGGATTGCATTCCAGTGGGTTTCAGCTTAGATCTACAAGATTGAGGTAGTTATTCGACCCTATTCTTCTGTTTTGCTTAAGAGCATTGAATCTAGGGTTTCTATATCTTTTGTGGCTTGTTTGGTTTAGTTTAGTGTCCCATTGAGTAATAGACTTTTGATTTGGACCTTTTGAGGTCCAGAGAGCTTGAACCATCCTGCTTTTTATGGTTCTATGGAGGAAAGGGACATAGGTTGCCATGTTAGAAGGTATTTCACCAAAATAAGCCTAGAGTGCATTGCATGTGTACCAAGATTCGACCTTACGTGGTTATTGGTCATGGTGAAGTCAGATCTATAGGTTAGAGAAGCAGATCTGACCCCAGAAGGTCATTTGAGTGTTGTCATGGGAGCAACTCGCCGAGTTCATAAGTGGACTCGACGAGTCGAGTTGGGGTTGCCTTGCGATTCGTTGAAGAGTAACCCGGCGAGTGGAGAAGGGACTCGTAGTGCCAGGGGAGGCTTAGAAGGATTCAGAGGACCCGCATGGACTCGCCGAGTCGCCCGTGTGCACTCAATGAGTCTGTTCAAAGTTTGACCGTTGACCGGAGTTGACTTCGTTGACTTTTAGGGTTTAGTCAATGTTTGGACTTTTGAGCCATTAGAGGGGTAGAATGGTCTTTTATCCTTCTTAGAGAGCTTATAGAGAGCGGTTAGCCTAGCCTTTGAAAGTTGTATTAATTAGAGTAATTATTTATGTGATTTGGTGGAGGCTAGTGTAGTATTTCCGAGTTCGAGGTTCACCGAATTATCCGAGGTGAGTCTTCTCACTATACTTTACCTTGAGTGGTAATTAGAGTTATGTGATAAAGTATCTTATATGCTATGTATGTGATGTGTTGCACTGCATTATTTCTATGTGATTTATGTTGTGTGTACACACCAGAGTTTACAGAGTTAGGACGGGAAGGTCCACAGAGTTAGGACCAGAGGGTCCACAGAGTTAGGGCCAGAGGGCCCACATAGTGATAGCCTTGAGTGGCTAATATGTGTTATATGTGGTATTTTGGGGAACTCACTAAACATTTATGCTTACAGTGTTTTGTGTTATGTGTTTCAGGTACTAGTGATGATCGCGGGAAGGCGCCAGTAGGATCAGTACACACATGAGGAGTTTTTATACATTATGATCTTGGGTTGTGTTTTATGGATTGATATGTGATACAATGAGATTTTCATAATATTTATGAATGAAAGTATGTTTTTAAAATGTGAAAAATTGTTTTGAAAATTACGGTGTTACAAGTTGGTATCAGAGCCTTGGTTTGAGGGATTTGGGTGCAACTTCGAGCGTATCTGAACTCAAACTGAGGATTTGAGAGATTTTTCAAAATAAAAGAAAGTTTTTCTAAAAGAGTAAAAGGTTTTGAAAAAGAGCAGAGTAGAGCAGTGTGTACGATCAGCCAGCGCCCGAACGGTGATTTCCCAAAATACCCTTACTTTATGTGTTTTGAGATATGATATGATATGTTATGCATGCTAGAGTAGGCTAGGTATTCTTATTAGGACTAGAGTGGCCTGATTTGTGATGCCTTAGCCTAGGGGTTTTGCTGCTAGGAGATGCTTGAGAGTGAGTAGATAGCAGTGAGGAGCTTATAAGAGATCTACTAGAGAGTAGACTATGCATAATGAGAGTAAAGTACTTGGGATTTGGGATCCTAGGAGGAGGACTTGGGGTGAATAATGATGTGGTGTGGACGGTAGTATTAGGCCCGTACTACTGAAGACACCGGAGCAGTGCACATCCCAAGTAAGAATCCTAAGGTACCAAGGAGCGAGTAGGGTAGAGTTATCGAGTGTGAGTACGCTCAAGCGAGTCTCTGATATTTCTTAAGTTGTATTTCAGAGACATCATGGTTGGGACACGCCACAGACCAGAGACCAGCGGAGTGAGTGATGAGGAGCTCTGCCAGATGATTCATGAGGAGGTGGTCGCGGCTATCCATGCAGAGATTCCAGTTTGGGTCTATTAAGACCACATTCATTGAGACTTTTGATGAGAGATATGCAGCAGTTACTGAGGCTTCAGCCGCTGCAGCTACCGCGACTGTGGCTGCTGCCAGACCTCAGGGTGGTGATTCGTTGCTGTTCCAGGAGTTCAGCAACACGAAACCACCAGAGTTTGATGGGACGCAGGATCCGATTGTTGCGATGAGGTGGATTTCTGACATTGAAGGATGTTTCTGTATGTGTTCATGTCCAGAGCATTTGAGGGTCCGGTTCGCACTAAACCAGCTTCGCGTGGGAGAGAAGGACTGGTGGAAGTTTGTTACGGTGCACTATTTGTCTGCTGAGCTTGTCGCGGTGACCTGGGAGAGGTCCACCTCTATGTTCCTATTGGATAAATGTCTAAGTCCATAACTATAATTGGTAAGACTTGACCCGACCCAGCATGGTCCATTTGGGTTGCATGGCATTGGGACAATTGGATAGACAAGTTGAGGAAAAAGGATACTATTGATTTATATTAATATATTATAAGTTCTATTATATTAATATATAATCATATTATTTATTTAGTATTGATCAAGAATTAACTTATAATTAATTAAGTGGTCAAAAGGAACTAAATAAATATGGACTCTTAGATATATATATGTGTGATGGGCCAAGTTCATTTAGGTTGGGCTAAGTCTTCATGGATAGTCCATGGAGTGTTTAACCCATGGATCATATGAAATGAAGGGTCATGGGTTTAACCCTAATCACCACACTATATAAAGATTGTCATTGGTTGGTGAAATTGGCACTAGTGTGTGTACACAAAAGGGCAAGGCCGATTTCTAAGAGAGAACCAAAAGTATTGTTATTCTCAAGGTTATTCCAAGTGTTCATGGTGTTGTGTGAACCATTTGAGGTGTCACATTTGAGGCACTAGGCACTTAAGCTTCATGAAGACAATCTACACCAAAAGGTATGTAATTCTAACTTGTTATATTCATATGAATCCATGTTCTTATGCTAGTTAGGATGAATACCTTAGAATATTCATATTTGTATGTATAATAGAGAAAACATAGATCCAAGGTATTTAGGGTTGCATGTACACTTAGGAGTGTTAGAATGCTCAAAACCCAACAGTGGTATCAGAGTCTAGGCTTGTTTTCTTGTTATACTTGCAAAATTAGCTGAAAAACGAAGTTTTGTGTTGTCTGGACAGGGGACTCGACGAGTCCAATGAGTGACTCAACGAGTCCATGACCAAAAAGTGTTCAAAACGATCCAACTCACCGAGTTGGTTCATGCACTTGACGAGTTGGACCCCCAGACAGCTTATCTTCGACTGTTTTGGCTGAAATTGGACTAGGAACACTACCATAAGTTGTTTTTGAACCTATAAACCTATTTTTGATGTGGTAATGTTCATACTAATCCAATTTCAAAGATATTTGTCAATAGATTCATGATTTGTATTAGTTTAATGGTTAGGCTAATTTCATGAAAAAGTGTTTGACTTGAAATATCATGTTCATATGAGTTGCTTAGATTAATAGAAAGGTTGATTGATTATGTGTATTTGATCCATTTTAATCTAAGAGTTGATACTAAAATGTGTTTATGTAACTTCCCCTCAAGTTACATGAAAAGTCACATTAAAGCTTCTTAAAACTCATAAAAGTTGGCAAAGGTTACAAAAATGAAGAGTCTTGTTTTCATTGAATGTTTTTATGACTCCATAACTTGTCCTCAAGTTATGGAGGTTCAAGAGTTACTTCATTAAGTAATAAAATGTGTAACCTTAATTAGTTCCATAAGTTACAAAATAAAGAAAAGTTACATTCTTTTATTAGTTTAAAGTCTTCCATAACTTGTCCTCAAGTTATGGAACTTGAAGAGCTTTTCAATTAAAACTACTTTAAACACATAAGTTATGGAATTAATTAGTTTTGAATAGTTTCAATACTTGCCCTCAAGTTTTGGAATTTGAAAAGTGTTCCCTAATGAATACTTTAATTCCAAATTAAGCCCCTAGAATTTTAAAAGTTAAAATTCAACCCTTGTACTTTATAATATAAGTTAATAATAATATATATGTATAAGAGCAAGTCAGTCTTACCGTTAGTAGGCCTCATTCACGAAGCCGGTCTATAAGGGGGGTATAAGGTTGTTTCCTATAAAATGGCAGCTTAATGGGTGTCCACTCTCACCCACCGCTTCCTTGACCGGTGGAGGGTCGTTAGCCGAACGGGTAGGACAAGGACTATAATTCTCCCTTTCATTAAAAGTATTGATGATAAATACTAAGTAACTAAACACTTATGAATTTCCAATCTTAGTTACTTAGGAAAATGTGAATAAGGTGCTAATCCATGAAATTACACTTTGCACTTTGTTTAAGTCAGTTAGTGGAGCGTGTGTGGTTAACCGGCACACTAACTTGTATTTAACAAGGTAGGCAAAGGGTAACTTAATGTTTATCATAGTATCGATGGAGCGTGTGTGGTTAACCGGCACATCGATTGAGGGGTAAACATTAAGGGTACCAAGTATATTTGCATGGTCATTCACACCTTGTTTTGTGATCCTCGACATCCCAGTCACGAAACCTGAAGGGCACACTCGAGATTGAAACATGCCTTTGAAAAGTTCAATGAATCTCAAAAGATCTAAGAGTTTCAAATCCAAGTAAAAACTTAATAAATTATTTCGTTTTTCATGGTGGAAATTGGTGAATCGTCATTCACCTACCTTCAAAATATTTTATATCTTGGATTACGGCATCCATGTTCCAAGTTATAAAAGTATTGTGTTGGGTCCTAGCCTTAATATTTCATATTGGGTGTTATATTAAGGACTTTAAATCAACTTACTTGAATATCTCCCATATTAGATGTTTAGTTTAGACATTTATGATTTTCCCAAATCTCTTGAAACAAGCTTTCCTAATGAATATGATGTCCCATGGTTGGTTCATGGAAATCATATTTTTCCTTTCACCTCCTCCAATTATTCTCCCTAACCCACAAGTTCTTTTAAAAATTTAAGGTCACTCAAGCCCTATTAGCAAGCAAAGTTTATGTGTGATCATATCTTGGAGATAATGTCACATATTGACAAGCCAGGAGAGTTGGGTGTCAAAGTCTTGAGAAAGTTGGATGTTCAATCACTTTCAAAGTCACATAGTGAGTTCTTTTGGGACTCCTATGATATAGACTATGACAAGAACCTTAATGATCTTATCTATTTGCTTGGTGCTACTGAATCAACAATGATTTGAGGACTAGTAAAGCAAATTTGATTAGAAGATCAACTTCCCAAACCTTCAATGGACATTGTCAATGGTAACATTAGATATCTAGAAAAGCATTCTCTTCCCAATGGAAAGGGATCGGTCATAGTCAACTCGGTTGACCAAATGGTAAAGAGAAAGGCTAAGTCTGAGATAGTCCCCTTACCAAAAGGTCCATATGTTTCTTTTGCCAAAAGGAATGGGTATTGATTGCGAAGTTGCTAAATTTACCTAAGGATGGTAAAGTCGATAAGTTTGACTTTACTTTAGATAAAGTCCATTGTCTAACTCTATTAAGTTCCTATTTGGGGATTCTTATTACATAATGTGACTGGGTCACAAGTTGTTGTTTTAAGAATCAAAGAAAAGAGAGGAAGCTTAAATGAAGTATATGTTGATTCTGATAGCGAATATGGATTCTTATCGCATAGTTCGGTGATCAAAATTTTGGATTGTTACTGAAGAGTTGTGATATATTCCTTAGGAATAGATAACAACAAGTTTTCATTTGCATTTGCAGTGTAAGGATAAGTTTTTCCGCAAAGTTTTAAAATAAAAGAAAATTTTTGATTTTATTTATTTTAAATATCCTTACAATGGAATGTGTGAAAATTGTTGGTTATATGATTCCATTGATAGCAATAATGGAAAAATAGATTTGATTCTTTCGTTTGTGGTAGTGTCCAAATTTACCAAATAAGGAAAGATTCTCATCACCCAAGGTTTCAATTGGATCGAAACTTGGAATCATACAAGTTTTTTTTGGAAGTTTTTTTGTATAGTATGATGTATGAAAACATTCATCTTTGGAAAATTAAGACTAATTCTTTGTTCACATGTATATGTGAGTCAAGTGAAGGACAGTCTAAAGGGTCGAGTACACATTCTAGTGCACTGGTCAAGTCCACCACAAAAGATTGATAAGACAATTTGCCATGATTTACTAAGGTCTAATGAATATGGTTATACTTACAAGTTTAAGTATAATTCTAAAACATTGGAAAGGCTTCAATGTGTTTCAGAACGAATGAGAAGAATCAAATTAGGCAGAAAGATAAAAGTTTCTCAAATCTGAAAAGATGGGAGAGTACTTTAGTATCATGTTTGTGATCATCTTAAGGATTTAGAAATCATATATCAATTAGTCCTCTAAGGACATCTTAGTGCATTCTTATGACTAAGAAGAGGAGTCATGGATTGTTGAAATGGTTAAATCTAGAAGATGAGTCATACTTCGTTCCAAATCAATTCTTAGAGTCATACTCCAAGATTGTAACTTGAGTGACATATCTTAAAGAAGGTTTTAACACTTGTCAACTGTAAGGGTAAAATGTGTTCTACTCTTTTACATTTAAAATTGGTAAGTTGTTATGTTTTGGATTAAACAAAGACCAACTAATAGGAGTGAGCATGGTGCGGTTTTTGGTCAAAACCGAACCGAAAACCGCAACTTCGGTTTTTTGAAATTTAGAAACCGTACCGTTCGGTTTTTATGCGGTTCGGTTTTTGCGGTTTTTTATTGCGGTTTTTTGCGGTTCGGTTTTTTTTGTGGTTTTTTGTTAGTTTTTTTTTCGTTTTGCCTTTTTACTAAAACTCAAGTAACTCAGCGAGTTACTTTGACTAAGATGAGGAGTGCTAATCATTTATTGGAGATAAACCGATATCACCACCTCTTGGTTTGAAATCAAATTACATAACCACTCATCCAACATGTTTCTAATGTTTCAATATAATACGAATTTAATATAATATTTGTTTCACAAGTACATACGATAATATCAATTAATGTATTCATAAAAATGATACTATATCACTAGTACTCTTCATATTAAAATGTTAAAAATATACAATCATCATCCGATAGATAAAATAGATATTTATATTTATAGAAATTTTAATTGTCATAAGTTGTTGGCTCTTACAAATATCAACACTTAATATATATATATATATATATATATATATATATATATATATATATGCGGTGCGGTTTGGTTTTTTGCGGTTTTTGCGAGACTAGAAACCGCACCGCACCGAGTATTTTCGGTTTTTGCAAAACTAAAAACCGCACCATCGGTTTTCAATTCGGTTTCGGTTTCGGTTTATGCGGTTTTTTCGGTTTTTTGGGTTTGCGGTTCGGTTTTTGCTCACCACTACCAACTAAGGCCAATTGTGTGAAGTGTTTGTCTTGATAAAGAATCCACACTATCTCTTGAATATTGACAAGTGAATCTTATATGTCAAGAGGACAGTGGGAGTCTTAAAAAGTATTGAAACTCTCAAGATCTAATCAAGAATAAAACCTGAAGTTCTTCACTAACACACGACTTGAGGTTTATAACCTATCGTGTTGACATATTTTATGCCCATTCCAGTAAAACTTTTGCATAAGGAGTTCTGAGAGTTCTCAATTGATTGCATAACTATGTGGAAGAAATGGCAGACCCTTGTGCTGCCAGGTGGCAAGAATTTAAGATTGCACAAGTTTAGTCCATATGAATTTGGGTTTGTCATTAACCTTGTCTTGTGATTATGGTTTTGACAAAATTCATATGGAAAGTAACTCATACACTATAAAATATAAGTTTCATAAGGTTTCTCTCCGATTCATGAAAATGATGGTGAGGAAACACTTTCACTAAGTAGATGTTAAGTAGATAGCAAAGGCCTAAACAATTAAGACTATGATTACGACATCCCTCTTCATAGTTATGTAATTGTTTAGACACACTTGTGAGCTATCTAAGATAAAGGTGTATGATTTTGATAAAGTTTTATCAAAGCATCTCGTATCAGAAATCTGAACTTTGGTAAGAAAGTCAATAAAGTATTGATTTCTAGAAGTCCAACTGATTTCTGAGTACATGCCAAAGCTAGTGGGAGCATAAGTTTTATGCTAATAATCATCATGTTAGTGGGAGCATGATTATTATGTTTAGTATTGCAAGTTCGCAATGTTAATTATAGAAAAAAAAGTTCAGGGGTTGAAAAGTTGTTTTGCTATAATTAAGGGAGAGGAGATTATACTTCATTTTCAATTCTATAAGCTTAGATTGAGGTGTTGATCATCTTTAGTCAATGATATATATGAATTTTATGTTGGAATGGCTCAACATAAGGAAATTCTATATATAGGTCCATTATTTGTGTTCTAAAATTCGATTATGAATAGGAGATTATACTTCATTTCAATTCTATAAGCTTAGATTGAGGTTTTGATCATCTTTAGTCAAGGATATATATGAATTTTGTGTTGGAATGGCTCAACATAAGTCAATTCTATATATAGGTCCATTATTTGCGTTCTAAAATTCAATTATGATTACGGCATCCGTTTTCATAATTTGAATTAAGAGAACTTGGCAAATAGAAACAGAAATATTGTAGCGAAAGATTGGTTTAGTATCATGTCTTTATCATGAATCGTGTCCCATATGCTTCGGATATAGGATAGATTGCATGTGCTATAATATTCATCCTTTCTAAATTTTTCAAGTGTTTAAGAGCATTAAGGAGGGAAAAGTCTAGAATTGGATATGACTGAAATGATTAAGCAATTATCAAGGATAATCTAAGGTTTACCAAAGATTGGTTGCTCAAGGACAGTTGGAAGTATAGTGTTAATTTTGGAAGGACCATATTGACATATTCTGTAAGGAGGCAACTCTTATTCAGAAGTGATAGTCAAAATGGAATGTGGAAAATGTTTCATAGTTGGAAGTTATCCAATCTATGTAAGATTAGAAAACTTAATGCAAGAAGGATGTTTTCATGGAACTGATTTCCATTGGAAAAACTTTGTAATGTCTATTAACAAGTCTTTGTGACTTTGTGCATAATCATTACTAGAGGATCAATGCATTTGAGTTTAGAATCTAACAGTTTCGGTAAATGGTAGGAATTTGGAATTCTTGCATTTACGATAAGGTTTTGGGGGTGTGAAATTAGAATCGTTGAAATTATGTTCGATTGGTTTATTTCAAAAAGTAAGGATCATAGATAAACATAGTATGCATACTTGGTGTATGGCATGACTAGTGTTTAAGAAAAACATAGTGTACATGCTTAGAACATAGGACAACTAGTGTTTTTGATTCAAGTATAAAGTTGATAGCTGAAACAGTATACAATGAATAATGTGTAATCAATATGGAGATAAATAAAAGTTGTTTTATTTATAAGTTCTGAGACCATATTGGATTCAATTATTATTGTGTTTCATTTTGCATGTTTTGACTTCCAGAATAACTAGGTCGTTCTTCTCGAATGACTAAGTTATTTAAACCATCCACAGTCGGTCATATGTTGGAATTAGATATGAATCAAGACTGTCATGGGTTGGCTTGTAGAGGTCTAAGATGTTGGATAAAGTGGTGCTACAACACTCATGAGTACTCATAAGTTCTGAGTATTGGATTCAACCCGCTCTAATTTGAATCACTTCATGGATTTTATCATGAGTGATCATGAGACGATAATATCTTATATTCTTCAAACCTAGAGATATGAGTTGTTACTATGATTTGGTTGTACATTGATTGCACGAAAACGCATTGGTAACTCAATGTTATAAAACGTGCCTTTGGTGTATGATTCAACAAGTAGTAGAACAAACCATATGAGTCGAAGTTTATCCATTCCTTTTACCTTCGGGATAAAAGCGATATCTGTGGGCCCCTCGATGATTTACTGATGACACATGTGAGTGCTTGGCCAAACCAGGACTGATTTGATTTGTTTAGTTAGTCAGTAGTCATAAGTCGAAAATCGGGAAACAACAGATGGACAAAGAGAATGATTATAATCCATGTCTCAGTCCATATGATATCCAGAATGGAGGAATATATGATCCTTTATCTAATGGACAAATCATTGACAAAACTCAGAGATCATCGGCAAGGTCAGAGTTCGATGGAAGCTTTTGAGAGCTACGATTTCCAGTCGGTTCTTGAAGTCATTCACAATCTTAGTTTTAGACTTATCCAAGTGGGAGACTGTTGGATAAATGTCTAAGTCCATAACTATAATTGGTAAGACATGACCCGACCCGGCATGGTCCATTTGGGTTGCATGGCATCGGGACAATTGGATAGACAAGTTGAGGAAAAAGGATACTATTGATTTATATTAATATATTATAAGTTCTAATATATTAATATATAATCATATTATTTATTTAGTATTGATCAAGAATTAATTTATAATTAATTAAGTGGTCAAAAGGAACTAATTAAATATGGACTCTTAGATATATATGTGTGATGGGCCAAGTTCATTTAGGTTGGGCTAAGACTTCATGGATAGTCCATGGAGTGTTTAACCCATGGATCATATGAAATGAAGGGTCATGGGTTTAACCCTAATCACCACACTATATAAAGATGTCATTGGTTGGTGAAATTGGCACTAGTGTGTGTACACAAAAAGGCAAGGCCGATTTCTAAGAGAGAACCAAAAGTATTGTTATTCTCAAGGTTATTCCAAGTGTTCATGGTGTTGTGTGAACCATTTGAGGTGTCACACTTGAGGCACTAGACACTTAAGCTTCATGAAGACAATCTACACCAAAAGGTATGTAATTCTAACTTGTTATATTCATATGAATCCATGTTCTTATGCTAGTTAGGATAATACCTTGGAATATTCATATTTGTATGTATAATAGAGAAAACATAGATCCAAGGTATTTAGGGTTGCATGTACACTTAGGAGTGTTAGAATGCTCAAAACCCAATAGTTCCGTGATGAGTATGTTCCCTCGGTGGAGAGGGAGCGTTTGGCCCAAGAGTTTTCTGACCCTCAAGCAGGGTACTGAGTCTGTTCCTGTGATCACCAGGATGTTCCATGAGAGGGAGATGTTCTGCCCTGAGCACGTGTCTTCCGAGTAGGCACGCATGAGTCGGTATCTGAGTATTCTGAGGAGGGATATACGAGAGTTCGTGGCGAACTCGTCGTACCAGAAATTTGCTGAGCTCCAGGAAAATGCTCGGAAGAGGGAGATAGAGCTTGAGACTCAGGCTAGGGAGGAGGCGGAGTCTCAAGGGAGGGATCGGCGACCGACACAGTCCCAACCGGCAGCCAAGTGGGCCAAGCCCGCCGATTCGAGATCAGGGAACCAGAAGGGCCACACTTGTGGCAAGTGCGGCAAGGGTCGTGAGGGGGTTTAAAGAGCAGGTTCTTGCTACAAGTGTGGCAAGGAGGGGCATATGGCCAAGGATTGCCCCAAGGGGTTTGCAGTCTATTTTCACCGCAACCCGACCAAACACCAGAAGGCCGAGTGTCCGCAGCTGCGGGGGTCAGCACAGGGTGCATCGCGGGGATCTGCCCCTACTGCTGTTCGAGCTACCGAGAGTCGGCCGGTGAAGGCCGAGGCACCAAAGGCACGAGGGAGAGCCTTCCAGTTGACCGCGGAGGAGGTCTGCGTAGCGCCTGATGTTGTGGCCGGTATGTTTTCTTTCATGTATTTATTATGATGTTTGAGATATTGTGCTTATAATATGATATGCGTAGGTACTTTTCTTGTGAATTCCATACCTGCCTTGGTGTTATTTGACTCGGGTGCGAGTCGTTCTTTTGTGTTATTAGCCTTTAGTCAGCACATCAGTATCCGTCGAGAGGCGTTGAGTCGACCTCTGCGAGTTTCCATAGCTGACGAGCGAGCGGTGTATGCCACCGATGTGATTCGAGGATGTGTACTTGAGATCTTCGGCGTTGAGTTTCCAATTGATTTGGTCCCGATTGCGATGGGGATGTCTGTGTCATCGTGGGAATGTATTGGTTGAGCAGATTTAGAGCGGTTATCGACTGCGAGCGACAGCTGGTGACCATACGAGACCCTAGTGGGGGATTTCTTACGGTGTACGGCGAGGGTACCAATTCTGGGTCAGCGTTTTGTTTGGCCGCTAGAGCGAGGCAGAGTCTACAGCAGGCTGTAGTGGTTTTGTGGCTTATGTGATGGATACGAGGAGTGATGCGGAGAGGGCGAGATCGGTTGATGAGGTTTCGATAGTGCGTGAGTTCACGTATGTGTTACCCGAGGAGTTGTCGGGTGTGCCTCCCGAGAGGCAAGTAGAGTTCCGTATCGATTTGGTTCCGAGGGCAGCACCTATCGCCAAGGCACCATATCGCCTTGCGCCTCCAGAGATGCAGGAGTTATCCTTGCAGCTTCAGGAGATGTTGGGGAAGGGGTTTATTTGGCCGAGTAGCTCGTTGTGGGGAGCGTCGATCCTTTTTATCAAGAAAAAGGATGGTTCACACCGGATGTGCATTGATTACCGGGAGTTGAACAAGTTGACAGTCAAGAACCGTTACAGGGAGCGTCTTGGTTCTCCAAGATCGATCTGAGTTCTGGATATCATCAGATGAGAGTGCACGATGAGGATATCCAGAAGACAACATTCAGGACTCGTTATGGGCATTACGAGTTCGTGGTGATGCCTTTCGGGCTCACCAATGCACCAGCAATGTTCATGGATCTCATGAACAGAGTGTGCAGGCCGATGTTGGATCATTCGGTGATCGTGTTCATTAATGATATATTGGTATATTCGAGATCCAGAGAGCAGCATGAGGAGCATTTGAGGGAGATCCTCAGAGTTCTGAGATTGGAGAGGCTTTACGCCAAATTCTCCAAGTGCGATTTTTGGTTACGAGAAGTCCAGTTCCTGAGGCATCTTGTTAACCAGAACGGGATATTGGTCGATCCGGCCAAGATTGAGGCGGTGATGAGTTGGGTGGTGCCGATATCCCCTTCAGAGATCAGGAGTTTTCTGGGGTTGGCCGACTATTATCGGAGATTTATCAGATATTTCTCCAAGATTGTTATTCCTCTCACCAAGTTGACCCGGAAGGGCATAGCATTCAGTTGGGGCCCAGAGCAGGAAGCCTCATTCGAGACACTTCACCAGAGATTGTGCGAAGCCCTAGTATTATCCCTTCTGGAGGGGATGGAGGATTTTGTGGTGTATTGTGACGCATCGATATTGGGATTGGGTACGGTGTTGATGCAGAGGGGGCATGTGATATCATACGTATCGAGGCAGCTGAAGCCTCATGAGACGAGATATCCCACTCACGATCTGGAGTTGGGGACTGTGGTATTCGCCCTCAAGATCTGGCGTCACTATTTGTATGGGGTCCAGTGTACCATATACACGGATCACAAGAGCTTGAAGTATCTGATGGATCAGCCCAACCTGAATATGCACCAAAGGAGTTGGTTGGATGTGGTAAAGGATTATGAGTGTGAGATCCTATACCACCCGGGCAAGGCTAACGTTGTAGTCGATGTTCTTAGTCGCAGGGCAGAGAGTGCCCCGATACGAGATGTTTGTTTGAGATTGACAGTGATGACTCCGGTGTTGGACACCATTAGGGAGGCCCAGGTAGAGGCCATGATACTAGAGAACCACAAGAGAGAGCGGGTGATCGGGCAGATATCTGAGTTCGTTGCCGATAGCCGAGGACTTATGACCTTTCGGGGTTGGTTTGGGTGCCGTTTGAGGGCGGGGCATGTTCCATTCTGATGGAGGAGGCGCATAGATCGAGGTTCTCGATCCATCCCAGGGCCACTAAGATGTACTTGGATCTGAAGAGAGACTATTGGTGGCCCTGTATGAAGAGGGATGTTGCATGGTTTGTTGAGAGGTGCTTGACTTTTCGCAGGGTTAAGGTCGAGCACCAGCATCCGCATGGCAAGTTGCATCCACTTGAGGTTCCCGAGTGGAAGTCGGAACAGATTTCCATGGATTTTATCACCAAATTATCGAGGACTGCGAGGGGTGTCGATGCGATTTGGGTGATTGTTGAACGGCTGAAGAAGAGCGCTCACTTTCTTGCTATCAATGAGAGCTTTTCTGCTGAGAGATTGGCAAAGTTGTAAGTGAGAGAGGTGGTATCGCAGCATGGAGTACCGACCTCGATCGTATCAGATCGAGATGTGCGTTTCGCTTACAGATTCTGGAAGAAATTCCATGAGGAGTTGGGTACGAGGCTGCATTTTAGTACCGCATACCACCCACAGACGGACGGTCAGAGTGAGCAGACTATTCAGACGCTCGAGGACATGCTTCGAGCATGTGTGCTGTACTTCGAAGGAAGTTGGGACACGTATTTTCCGTTGGCCGAGTTTTCTTATAACAACAGCCACCACTCGAGTATCGGCATGCCTACCTTTGAGTTGTTGTATAGGAGGAGGTGTCAGACTCCCATCTGCTGGGGAGAGGTCGGGCAGCGAGTAATGGGCAGCACTAAGTTAGTGCTTCAGATGAATGAGCAGATACAGCAGGTCTGACAGAGATTGTTGACAGCTCAGGTCGCCAGAAGAGTTATGCGGATAGGCGACGTTCCGAGCTTGAGTTTCAGGTGGGAGATTTCGTACTCCTGAACGTATCTCCTTGGAAAGGAGTGATCCGATTCAGGAAGGGGGGCAAGCTGGGGCCCCGGTAAATCGGTCCGTTCAGGGTGACCACGAGGGTAGGCAGGGTAGCATATCGTTTGGAGCTACCTGCGGAGTTGATCCAGATTCATGATACCTTCCATGTGTCACAGTTGATGAAGTTTATAGTCGACAAGTCGGTGGTGGTACCGTTAGAGGATATTCAGGTGGATGCGAGCCTGAACTATGCTGAGAGGCCAGTTGCAATTGTAGATCGGAAGATCAAGGTTCGGAGGAACAAGGAGGTGCCCCTGGTGCAGGTCCAGTGGCAACATCAGAGAGGGTCCGAGCTTACTTGGGAGGCGGAGTTGGAGATGCGGGAGCAGCATCTAGAGTTGTTTGCAGAGCAAGACTTCGAGGGCGAAGTATGATTCTAGTGGGGGAGAATTATAACATCTGGATTTCTAGGTATTGTATTTTATCATTTATTTTTGGAGTTTAAGAAAGAGACTCGACGAGTTGGCGCCTAGACTCGTCGAGTAGGATCGCGATTCGCTGACTGGATAAATGAAGGGACTCGACGAGTCTGAAAGGGTCGACTCGACGAGTCCGCGCTGACGACTGAATCCCTAAATCCACGAGCCTGTGCCCTATTTAAAGGACCTTATAGGCGTCATTTGCGGCTACCAGTCTAGAGATAGATACCCTAGCGATCTTGAGTGAGTTGTGAGAGAGTTTGAGCCTCTTTGATCGTTTTTGGTGTGATTTAGTAAAGGAGAAAGTGTTTCCAGCAAGGGGAGGTGAAGAGGATTGCATTCCAGTGGGTTTTCAGCTTGGATCTACAAGATTAAGGTAACTATTCGACCCAATTCTTCTATTTTGCTTAAGAGCATTGAATCTAGGGTTTTCTATATCTTTTGTGGCTTGTTTGGTTGATTTTAGTGTCCCATTGAGTAATAGACTTTTGATCTGGACCTTTTGAGGTCCAGAGAGCTTGAACCATCCTGCTTTTTATGGTTCTATGGAGTAAAGGGACATAGGTTGCCATGTTAGAAGGGATTTCACCAAAATAAGCCTAGAGTGCATTGCATGTGTACCAAGATTCGACATTTACGTGGTTATTAGTCATGGGGAAGTCAGATCTATAGGTTAGAGAAGCAGATCTGAACTCAGAAGGTCATTTGAGTGTTGTCATGGGAGTAACTCGCCGAGTTCATAAGTGGACTCGACGAGTCGAGTCGGGGTTGCCCCGTGATTCGTTGAAGAGTAGCCCGGTGAGTGGAGAAGGGACTCGTCATGCCAAGGGAGGCTTAGAAGGATTCAGAGGACCCGCATGGACTCGCCGAGTCGCCTGTGTGCACTTGATGAGTCTGGTCAAAGTTTGACAATTGACCAGAGTTGACTTCGTTGACTTTTAGGGTTTAGTCAATGTTTGGACTTTTGAGCCATTAGAGGGGTAGAATGGTCTTTTACCCTTCTTAGAGAGCTTATAGAGAGCGGTTAGCCTAGCCTTTGAAAGTTGTATTAATTAGAGTAATTATTTATGTGATTAGGCGGAGGCTAGTGCAGTATTTCCGAGTTCGAGGTTCACTGAATTATCCGAGGTGAGTCTTCTCACTATACTTTATCTTGAGTGGTAATTAGAGTTATGTGACAAAGTATCTTATATGTTATGTATGTGATGTGTTGCGCTGCATTATTTCTATGCGATTTATGCTATGTGTACACCAGAGTTTACAGAGTTAGGACCGGAAGGTCCACGGAGTTAGGACCAGAGGGTCCACAGAGTTAGGGCCAGAGGGCCCACATAGTGATAGCCTCGAGTGGCTAATATGTGTTATATGTGGTATTTTGGGGAACTCACTAAGCATTTATGCTTACAGTGTTTTGTGTTATGTGTTTCAGGTACTAGTGATGATCGCGGGAAGGCGCCGGCAGGATCAGTACACACATGAGGATTTTTTATACATTATGATCTTGGGTTGTGTTTTATGGATCGATATGTGATACAATGAGATTTTTATAATATTTATGAATGAAAGTATTCTTTTAAAATGTGAATTTTTTGTTGAAAATTACGGTATTACAAGAACACAGCATAAACGACTCTTCCTTCTTCTTCATTCCTATACAACGCTAGCAATCACGACATGAGGTTGTTCCCGTCGATCAATCACCGTTGCTACCTCAAGCACAACCATCCATGACAAGAGGTTGTTCCCGTTAGCCTCTCCTGATCGATGGCAATGGCATTCCAGCAACCAAATATGGTTCTACAACAACTGTTGCAAATCTGAAAATGAAAGTAATTTCAAAAGGGGGTTTTCTCCGTTGATTATCGCTTAAATCTTTAATTGTTTTGTATCTTTCAATTCTTACTGGATCTCAATCTCCTTCGGGTAATATTCATGTCTGATAAATTGACAACGAATCAATCAAGAATGTGACAACCCGATATTTCGAATCTATGTAATGACCTAATAAGTCAAGGATTTTAACCTCTTTTGATATAATGAAATTAACTTCGAAAAAAATATGTTCAAAATTCTCTATTGGGTTGCCTACAATTCTAGATGTTGTGTCAAGGTTTACATAAATACTAAGAACACTAAAATTCGAGTTATAACGAAGAATTTATGACCAATTCTAAGATTCCTGACAAAACCGGCAACACAGTTGAACGTAAAACGCGAAGTTCCAATACAATAGTTTTTAGCCTTAAGTATCTAAATGAAAGTTGTAGATATAGTTAAACCTTAAACGTACGTAAAAAGAATGTCCAAATCTGACTTCGTATGAGGAAGTTCTGATTTTTCCAAGATCCAAATATAGCAGTAGACAACTAAAAACTCGAAATAAAGATCGAGAGGTTTTTGGCCAATACAACCTTAATGATAATTGAAGACCTCAATAATAGTAAAGCAACGGTGAAAAGTCTGATGAAAACGGACATCAGATGAAGGAGTTATGGATTTTAAACGGACTTTTCGTGCCCCGACCTATTAAAAATAAATAATTCAAAATAAATTCAAAATTAGCCGACGAAGTCTAAACAAGATTTGTAGAGTACATTCTCACCTACACGTGCATATATAGAACGTTGAAAACGAAGCTCATACGTGAAAGTTACGGATTTTACAAGTTCGAGACATGAAAAACAAAGTTGTTAGGTGCCTCACGACGTGAGCAGGAAGGCTCACGACGTGAGTCTTTGATTGATGGGTTCCAAAGCCTAGCAACGACTCGTCAAGTCTAAGGGAAGAGGCCTGGTCGAACTCACGACGTGAGACTCCTATTTCCCACGACGTGAGACCCCAAAAATGACCATATACATAGAACTCATGGGGTGCCGGGTTTATGGGGTGCCGGGTTTAGGTGCTCAATTATCTCCTCTCTTGTACCAAAGCTCTGCGTCTAAGCTCCCGAAGCCCCGGTCTTCGCATCCAAGTTCCGAAGGAAGGTCTTGCATTCCCAAGATTCCCGAGATTCCCGAGAATCTCGAGAAAAATCCACTTTTCCAAGTCGAAGTTCTGCTCGATCTTCGTCTCACTCTCCTCGATCAATCAAGTGAGTTCATACCCCTATAATCTACACTTTCAAATGCTTTATAAATGCTTTTTATACACTTTTAAGCGGGGAAATACAAGTAAACACACTGTTATTATCGGGTGAAACATAAATTTTCGCTATACTCTCTTTATCAAGCTAATCATATGTGATTCATAACTACTATATGAAAACATTCGTATGCAAAAGATATCACGATAACATCTTGTCTTTTGGAATAAAACTTGTTGTTATATATATGTATCAAACACTTTATTTATACTTTGAGTATAAGTGTTCAATAATGTCACTACAAAAAGTTATACTTTACACACAAAGTGAACATTTCACTAGGGTTTACTATACAAACGAAACACACTTTTGGAAAAACTATAATATGTATAGTTTACGAGAAAATCTTAAGCTTTTACATACTAAAAACACTATATCAAGGAGATACTTTCATATACAAGAACAAATGGACTTTTTCTTACGTAAATCTATTTGATACTAAGTTTTGTGAGACACAAAACTTCATGTACTTTCAAGTATGCAGTTAAAGTCCTGTATTATATACCATAATCCCTTGTAGGGGGAGCGTGATACTTGTATATAGATCTATACGGGATTGACAATCCCTGTGACAACCGTCAATTTTCGGTCAAGCCAAAGTCAACTAAAGTCAACAAGTCAAACCGGTCAACTCAATTTGCCGTGAGTACTAGAGTTTACGTTACGTAACTTCTAAACAACTCTCTATTCTAATGAGAGATCATAAATCGAAAAGTGCGTTCACCTAGATCTCCTTAACCTAAAACGGTGGTACGTGGAGAGCCAAACCGATAAAACAATGTTACATACTCATCGGGAGTATGCAAGATCCCTAATCAAGGCTTAACGGGGTTTACGGACCTTGCAGTGCGTAGCCGGACACTCAAAAAGGTCACCAGTGAAACCTCTCCCACATATCTCTAAGTATGTGAAATCTCTCCCACATATCTCTAAGTATGTGAAATCTCTCCCACATATCTCTAAGTATGTGAAACCTCTCCCACATATCTCTAAGTATGTGAAATCTCTCCCACATATCTTTAAGTATGTGAAACCTCTCCCACATATCTCTAAGTATGTGAAACCTCTCCCACATATCTCTAAGTATGTGAAATCTCTCCCACATATCTCTAAGTATGTGAAATCTCTCTCACATATCTCTAAGTATGTGAAACCTCTCCCACATATCTCTAAGTATGTGAAATCTCTCCCAAATCTCTCTAAGTATGTGAAATCTCTCCCAAATATCTCTCTGTATGCGAAATCTCTCCAAGTATGTCAAATCTCTCCCAAATCTCTCTAAGTATGTCAAATCTCTCCAAAATCTCTCTAAGTATGTGAAATCTCTCCCAAATATCTCTCTGTATGCGAAATCTCTCCAAGTATGTCAAATCTCTCCCAAATCTCCCTAAGTATGTGAAATCTCTCCCAAATCTCTCTCTGTATGTGAAATCTCTCTAAGTATGTCAAATCTCTCCCAAATCTCTCTAAGTATGTCAAATCTCTCCCAAATCTCCCTAAGTATGTGAAATCTCTCCCAAATATCTCTTTGTATGTGAAATCTCTCCAAGTATGTCAAACCTCTCCCAAATCTCTCTAAGTATGTTAAATCTCTCCCAAATCTCCCTAAGTATGTGAAATCTCTCCCAAATATCTCTTTGTATGTGAAATCTCTCCAAGTATGTCAAATCTCTCCCAAATCTCCCTAAGTATGTGAAATCTCTCCCAAATATCTCTCTGTATGTGAAATCTCTCCAAGTATGTCAAACCTCTCCCAAATCTCTCTAAGTATGTCAAATCTCTCCCAAATCTCTCTAAGTATGTGAAATCTCTCCCAAATATCTCTCTGTATGTGAAATCTCTCCAAGTATGTCAAATCTCTCCCAAATCTCTCTAAGTATGTCAAATCTCTCCCAAATCTCCCTAAGTATGTGAAATCTCTCCCAAATATCTCTCTGTATGTGAAATCTCTCCAAGTATGTCAAATCTCTCTCAAATCTCTCTAAGTATGTGGAATCTCTCTCGAAATCTCTCCCCGACTTTCTATAATCACTCGGGACATTCCGACCCCCGAATTTGGCGAAAATAGCCCAAAAACGGAAGTCTACGCGAAAAACGGACTTAAGGAAACGAACCCTCCGAACCGAAAGTACTATTCATGAACCGAACCAAAAGTACTATTCATGAAGGTCCGAAACGAGAGTACTGTTCATAAATCCGAACCTAGCTGTTGACTTATGAGCCGAACCGAGACTACTGTTCATCCGAGCCGAACCTCACATAGAAGGAAGGTCCGAACCGAAGTTACTGTTCATTACTGTTCACTACAGTTCCTTCGATTCTGGTTCCCTTCGGACCGAACCACCCGACTTCGGACCGAGCCTCGGACCAGCCCTCGCTTCGCTTCTTCCTTCTGGCGCGCCTTCACCTCCGAACCGTGCACATCTGACCGAACTTCGGCCTAGGGACCGAACTTCGGCCTAGGTCCGAAGAATCTCGCTGGAAAACTCCTTTTTCACCCCGTTTTTGCGTATTTTTGCGTTTTAAACCCATTTTTAATTATTTTTAACATAGGATTTTCACCCAAAACTTTATTTTAAAATATAAGACCCCTAAATTAATGATTTAATCACATTTTAAGGGTAAAATCTTATCCAAATAAGAGTAGGTAAAGTACAAAGGTAGAGTGTTGACTTTACCTTATTTTATGACACAAGCAACCCCATACCCACTCCATGATTAACCCACACTCCTCCCCACCATACCTTGTCACTTCCTTGTACTTTTTACCTCCCTCACAAGCCATCTCCATGTTTTGAGAGCTGGATATTCATCCTCTCTCCTCATTTTCTCTCATTTGTTCTCATTTCACAAGAAGATCAAACTCCTTTCTCTCTCACTTTCTCTCTCTAGAAATCCGAGATTCAAGGGCTGATCTTGAGAGTTTCCTCCACCTTTGGTAAGCATAATCCATTTCCTTTAAGATTATCTCAATTATTTCCACTCAAATCATGAGTATCTTACACAAACTCCATTATATTTGTGTTAGAGCTTCGAATCTTCAAGCGATTCTTCAAGTGTTCTTGGGTTGAACACTTCTCTTCTTCAACACTTATCTACTGAAATCACACAAGGTGAGTTCATACCCATACTTTTTCATGTTTTCTTAAGTTTTTAGGGGGGGAATACAAGTTAAAACACCAAGAACATAACTAAAATTTTCTAACAGCTTTCATCAGAAAAGTTGGACTCCATTCACGGACTGTTTTGGACATCTTAAACATTTTAGTTTTCAAAACTGTTTTAGGTGCATGTAGTTCCACTTCTTAGCTTTAAAATGGCTACTTGCACATCCCCATACGATTTTTCTACAATTTATGGTGATTTTTACAAAACTGCCTATCATTTCAAACACCAATCCGGACCAGTCTGTGATTATGGACTCTTTCACCTAAGTTACAGGTCATTATCAATCATGATAAAAATTATGAGTAAACTACACACATTTTGGGAACTCCCAGAATTTACGGATTTAGTTTTCGACTTCGTATGTTTTTTCTATGAATTTTCAAAAACAGTGTAGAAAGGCTGAAAATTTGTTAACAGCTTGTAATTTTTATAACACTTTGTATTATGTTGAGCAAAGTGTATAATGTCAAGTTCTAAGTATTGAATGTGATACGTTGTAAATTTTATCATCATAAACTGAAAATAAGTCATTCATGATAAGATTATTCATTCATTTAGAACACGTATATATATATATATATATATATATATATATATATATATATATATATATATATATATATATATATAAACTATAATAAGCATAGTTTAATGGATTTCATAATCCTAACGCTTTTTCATAAAAGAGTTCTTATATATTACAAACGTTTTGGATAAAACTATAATAGGTATAGTTTTCGATACATCACATAACACACACGTACGAAAAGGGTACATTCATACAGAAAGGTTTTACACTCCCGCATACAACTTGTAAACTTGTTAACCTAGATTGTGAGACATTCTCTTTCCGTACGTCCGAGTGCGGAATATAAAATCATGTACGTTATAATCAGAGTCTCCTGGAGGGAGAACGTGATAGTTGTATATAGATCTATATTGGGTTTGACACCCCACACCTTGCTGCTAGCTACAGTTGGACCTGCAGGTCTACGGGTGATAATTGTCATTTCAGTTTTTCGACGCCTGAGAAACGTCGTGGCAGGTTCATTTAGTCTTAAGTATGATTATAGCGGCTCACATAAGGATATAACAATACATAAAGTTTACGGGATTTTTATAAAACTTTAATGGGTTTTATGTCGATTTTAAAATCACTTTTATCTCAATAAGTACCGATATTACTGTCTACATTCGGTTTTTGGTATTTATGACTACACATCATTTGAAACCACATTTATAACTTTAAGTATAGACGATACTTGTTATTTTCTCGGTCCTGAGACTTAGGACTACATATACATTAAGTATTAACAAACATAAGAATTTGCGGGAACATCATTTAATTCAAGTGCGTTTATGTCAATTTAAGCACATTTTATTTTCCTTTAATAAGAAAGGTTACTTATACATTTTGGTCATCGGTTATGAGACTACATTACATAAACTTTATAAAGAAAATATCGGATTTTCTGAATACATATCATATCATTTTTACAAGGAAAACGGTCTATTTCTCCAATAAAATCTCTTATGAACTCACCAACCTTTGTGTTGACACTTTTCAAAACTACTTGTATTCTCAGGAATTCAGTGAAAACAGGAAACCAACAACGTTTTGAGGATGGGACGATAAATCGTCAAACAGTTCATTTTGTTTCATAATGTAATTGATTCGATTCATGTAAACATATACATTGGTGTAACTTTTTCAGTTATATTTATGATGGTTGTATTTACTTTGAGCACTATTATACTCGTTGTTGTGATACTCTACATGAAGTCCTCCACCCTCGAACGTTTCCGCCATCCTTGGTTTGGGGGTGTGACAATCCCGCACCTAAGTTGTTAGCTACAGCTAGACCGGCAGGTCTAGGGTGACAAACGTCATAACATTCCAACGCCTGAAGAACGTTGTGTACAGGCAGTCAGGGTCAATAGCATGGTTATAAAACTCACATAGGGTATTAAAAACACATTGATTTACAGGGTTTTCAAATGCCTTGGCTATTTTATACGTACATAAATCTACTATTTTAGGCATGAAAAACATTATTGCATTACAGTTTTGGAACGTTTAAACTACCACCCACTTATGGAAAAATATCGGAGTTCTAGAAGCTAACATTCAAAACAATCTGGTCTTGGTAGAAGGCTACTTTTATACTAGTAGAAAATATGAGATTTTCTAGGAACTTTCAAACATGTACAAACCATTTTATTCAATTTTATACAAACGTTGTCATTAAATACTTATGAACTCACCAGCTTAAAATGTTGACATACACTTTCAAAATTACTTGTATTTCTCAGGGATTCAGTAATGATTCAGTAATACAGGTAAACAAACAGCTTTTGAAGAAGGGACGACGCGGCGTTAGTTTAAACTCATTTTGACATCATATTGTAATTTGTTTTCGAACAAGTACCTTTCAACAATGTAAACTTTTAAATTATATGTATGATGATTGTGTTACTTTCTTTACTATGTATTCAACTGTTTCGATACTACATGAAGTCATCCACCCTCGAACGATTCTGCCATTCTGGTTTGGGGGTGGTGAGTTATAGCCTCACATTGTAGACCTCCAGCATGTGCAAAACAAGAATGTCCACGATTGTATGCAGTTTCAAAGTTGAATTGGAGTCCATATGTATCTTGGAAAAGCACAACTCATCTCAAACCAGCATCCTTCCAAACAAAGATAGTTCCTTAAATAATAATGAAATATTTATTTTAATAAAAAAAAGTCAATCAAATAAGAAAAAGTAGAGCAGAGATATGGATTTTAATATAAGAATCCATATCCTAATTTTAAGATATTTCGAATTCCAAACATCTAAAATTTCGGATACGGGCTTTAGATTTTATGTCACATATATTAAATGCAATCCTTTTATTATTTAAAAATAGAACCAAGTAAATTATTTAGCTAAATTAACGTAAATTATAAACTACAATACCAATTAACATGAATAATTAAAACCTTTAAAATTTTCTCCAAAAAGACTATTTTCAACGGCTAAAAGATGATGGGATACCTTTTTTTTAAACAATCTTTAAGCGAAGTGTGTATTTTAATACAAATTCAAAAATGTTTCAGTTTTCTATTGATATATAAAAATTGGTAAAGTGGTGCATGCATTAGGTGATGAAAGGGAATAATATTCAAATGATCACATTTCATTAACTACCCTTCTTAGAACATCTATAATATAGATCTTTTTGGTGGAGATTTTTCATGAAAAACTTTGAAATCAGAAAATATATTTGATCTTCATGACATGAGTTTTTAAATTTGCTTATTTATATGACACACTAGTTGTGAGACTCATGTATATGGGTTAATTTTAAAAAAAAAGTTAAATATAAATGTAAAAATATTTGAGAACTTTGAATTTATATAAAAATAAGAAAAATAATGAATTATTATAATCGAAATTAAAAGGTAAGTCCATTGATAAAATTAATATTCATTTATTACTATATTTATTGTAATTATTATATTAAAGTATTATGTGGAATTTATTGAAATAGAAAAACTCATAAAATGACATGTGAAAAAGAAATTAATTCAAAATAAACACAAAATAACATTTTGCAAATTGAATGAGAATGTGACATGTGGCAAAAAAAACTTTCATTTATTAGAGTAGATTATTTTTCTTTATAAGTTTACTAAATTATGACCTCCATAAAACGCGGAAGAACATATAAAACAATACATATAAAAGTATAAAAAAAACTAACAGAATAATAATAATAATAATAATAATAATAATAATAATAATAATAATAATAATAATAATAATCCCTATTCTAATAAAAAAATACTTTTAATCTCCTTTTGACATGTGTCATCATATTAGGCCTTCTAATTAATACACATTTTATTCTTTTTTTGCCATGTATCACCCTATTAAACATCTTAATTAATGCATGACACTTGTCAACCTATTAATTATCTATTTCAAATTTTAAAATTTTCACTTTAATTACAATAAATTAATAACAATGCAATAAAAATTAAAATAAAATTAATACAAATTATAAGGTGATAAAATTTCACATATTTATTTAAATTAACGATTATAATTGATTAATAATTTTGTGTTCTAACTATTAAAGCTTAATTAATTTTGTAGTCGTGGTTTCACGGGTTATAAACTAGTAATAATAATACAACACAAACAGTCCTAGGGGATGTTTGATGTGTAGTTGACTAGTCGGTTAGCACTGGTTAGCACTTTTTGGCTGACTCCGTCCAATATGTTTGATAGCTATTTAATTCGTCTCACCCATTTAGTATCTGCTGACCCAACTTTTGATTCAGTGCACTAAAAAAATGTAGCTGACTTCTTGACAGTTTTGCCCTAAGAAAAATCACGCTTACTTTCGTCACACTGTGTTCTTGAGTTTAAATTTTAAAGAAGAGGGGGGAAATGGAGGGGAGTGGGAAGAAAGGGAAGAAGATGGAAAGAAAAAAAATGTTGCAGTGTTCTCTGGTTGTAAAAGGAAATGGAGGAGTAATAGGAACAAATTATATTTTTACTCCTAGTTAAATAAAGTTGGAGTGTTAAAAAAATAAAGAAGGATAAGATTATGGTCTTTTTGTGTTTCCTTCCCAATCCGCTCAAATATGTGTGGAAAGAGAAACCGTTTTTTTCTTCTTCACTCCCTTTTTCAATCCTCTCCTCCCCTTTTCTTTCTCTCCTTAACAACAACTAAGAACACCTCCCTCCTCTCAATCCTCTCTTTTCCTCCCTTTTCACTCTTAAAAAAAACTCAAGAACACAGCATAAACGACTCTTCCTTCTTCCTCATTCCTATACAATGCTATCAACCACGACATGAGGTTGTTCCCGTCGACCAGTCGTCGTTGCTGCCTCAAGCATAACCATCCATGACAGGAGGTTGTTCCCGTTAGCCTCTCCTGATCGATGGCAGTGGTATTCTAGCAGCCAAATATGATTCTACAACAGCTGTTGAAAATCTCAAAATGAAAGTAATTTCAAAAGGGGGTTTCCTCCATTGATTATCGCTTAAATCTTTAATTGTTTTGTATCCTTCAATTCTTGCTGGATCTCAATCTCCTTCGGGTAATATTCATGTTTGATAAATTGACAACGAATCAATCAAGAATAAACTTAAATTCACCTTGGATTTCATCTGGCCACCAAGTGTTCGATCACTTGCATGTGTGAGTCTTGTAGTCTTGATTATCAAAGCAAGGTGTTGGTATTCATGGGTTCTTGATTAATACTTTAGCTATACATATGTATTGGATTTAACTGTTGTTTCTGGAAGATATGCCACATATACTATGTAACGCCCTGTTCTAAATTATTCAATTATGGAATTTCAGAGACAAAGGCTAGGGGCGTTTTAGTCTTATTTGAATCCTATAGGTATTATTTGAGAAGTTTTCAGGCCGGGGTGTGTTGTTAGAAGCGTAGGGTTTCTCGCCACCTTTTCGTGCATATAAAGTTCATCGGAAATAGATTTAGAATGAAGGAGTTATGACACTTTGAACATATTGGCAACAATGACCCTTATGGAGAAAACTTCGCATAGAAGGCCATGCATGCATGTTTGGAACACGCGTGGGTACGCCCAACGTAAGCTGGGTTACGCCGAGCGTTGTGGGGCAATTGGTCGCGGATGTTTAAGGCGTACGCTCAGCGTACACTAAAAGTCATTAAACCCTAATTTTGGGTTGAGCCACTATATAAAGAACATAATGGCTTCCACCCTAGCCCCTTATCAGTCTCCCCAACTTCAGAAGAAACCCTAGAACACCCCAACCTTCATTATGTGAGATCTTGACCTTGGAGAAACACATTTTTGGTGGTTTAAAGCTTGGAAGAGAAAAAAAGAAGAGTGGCAAGGAGGAACCTTGGAAGCTAGAGCTTGTAGATCTGAGATAAGTGCTTCATTTCGAACCTCTACAAGGTAAAAAGTTTTGAGCTTGATGATTAATCTCTTACATCTCTCTTAGTACAAGTTTATGGACTTTTTGGTCCTAAGAATGGGTCTTTGAGACTTAAGCACGTTTCTAAGATCAGGGTTGCCTCCCTTAGAGTTATATGAGTCTCATAAGCAGTAAAGTTCCAACCTTTATGACTTATTTGAGTTCATTCATGAGTTAAGACCTTTTCCATGGAAATAGATTATTGTTGTTGGAAGTTTGAGCTTATGTGAGTCATGAAAGCCATCAAGCAAGCAACTTTATGGCTTAAGACATGGAATAAGACTTGGATCTGTGTTTGTAGCATCTGAATCGAGGTATTAAGCACTTAATAGAAAGTTGGCTTATCAAGGTTTTACGTTGGGCGTACAAGGAATTACGCATGGCGACAAGCCATCAATCCAGTATGCTAAGCATACCTAGAAGTACACCCCGCGTAACGCTGCCAGTTGGGTTTCAAGCATTTGGGCCTCGGTGTGGGTTGTGCTTTGGACTTTGGGTCTTTGGGCCTTAGTGGGCCATCAGGAGTCAGTGAATATGGGCCAAGTATAGGTGTTGGGCTTAGGGTAAGGCCCAATAAAGGGATTTGGGCCCAATATAGCAAATTGGGCCATTAATGGGCTTGGGAAGCCTATCTAGTGATTAGGCCTTCAGAAGTCAGATTATGGGCGAATGGCATTTTTGGGCTTAAGTAGGGCCCATATGAGGAGTTAGGCCCAATTTAGAAAATTAGGCCATTATTGGGCCTTTAGTGGGCCATTGGTGGACTTAGAATGAATTAAAGGGTGTGGGCCTTGGTTATGACCCACACCATAGCAGGGGTAAAATAGTCATTTTACCCATAGAAGGATCCTTATTCTGATTAAGTGTTTTAATTGATCATGATAGCCGGGGAGCAGCCGGAACAGCAATCAGGGATTCTTTACTTAGGCTTTCAGCAGTCAACTCTTTAAGGTGAGTTTCCTTCCAGTAGGAACGGGTCTACGGCAACAATGTCGGCCCGTTTAGTTAGCAGTAGTTCCGGACTGCGGTCCGATGTAGTAGTTCAGTATGCTTGACGTCTTTTTGATTCATGCATGTTTATGTGTTATGTATTCCAGACTACGGTCTGATGCAGTATGCAGTATATGTGTTTGTGTTATATGTTATGATTATGATATGCTATGTTCATTCAGTTCTAGACTTCGGTCCGATGCAGTGGGCTAGGCCCTAGCCAGTTCCGGACTTTGATCTAATGCAGTTCCAGACTCCGGTCCGATGCAGTGGGCAAGGCCCTAGTTAGTTTCGGACATTGGTCCGGTGCAGAGGGCAAGGCCCTAGTTAGTTTCGGACTTCGGTCCGATGCAGTGGACAAGGCCCTAGTTAGTTTCGGACTTCGGTCCGATGCAGAGGGCAAGACCCTAGTTAGTTCCGGACTTCGGTCCGATGCAATGGGCAAGGCCCTAATTAGTTCTGGACTTCGGTCTGATGCAGTGGGCAAGGCCGTAGTCAGTTTCAGACTTCGGTCTGATGCAGTGGGCAAGGCCCAGTAGTTGCTTTATATGCTATTGTATGGCATGTGGTAGTTTGGGGGAGCTCACTAAGCTTCGTGCTTATAATTTCAATTTTGGTTTCAGGTACTTCAGCTAGCAAGGGGAAGGGTTCAGGATGATGGCATGGCACATACCACAGTTTTAGCCTTGGAGTTAGACTCTTATATTTTTGACATGATCTTGGCATCAGTTTTGATTCAATACATTTATTATGGCATTTTGAGATACACGACTTATGGTTTTTATTATATGATATTTGGATATTATGGTTTTAGTAATGTTTTCAAACAAAAATTTTGGCTTGTATTTTTGGGTTGTTTCATACTAGTTCAAAGAAAAGGTTTAATTCTGATATGCAACTTGGTTTACAAACTCTTTAACATATGACATTCTTCACATAACCTTTTGCAGGTTGTACTAAATACTGTAGCTAAAATCACACATGAGAAGATGATGGAATACAAACACTGATATACAAACAAGTAATAAGAATGGATTGGTATTGCAGGACATAAGAATGGATTGGTGAAATCATGCCTCACAAGAATGTATTATGTATTGAAGGGCATAAGAATGGATTGGGGAGTCTTTACAAAGACATGGATGCTTGTGGGGGGATACGAAGATATACAAGTGATGTGGGATATGAAGATATACAAATGATGTGAATCTCTAGTATGTGTATGCATAATTGTGTATCAGAGGCTTCTAATTTTGTTTAGTGATTAGCTTTGTGAAATTGTAAATACCCCATCTTTGATTTCCATATTTTTTTTATTCTATTTGTTAGAGATTATTGTATTTGTTAGAGATAATTACAGATGAAAATTGTGATATAGCTTTTGTACTCTATTTACTTTAATTTTACAATGTTAACCTCTATTAATAGCTTTCATTTTATAGAAATTTACTCTATTTTACTTTCATTTTATAGAATTCTACTTTTAAACTAAATCCAATAATATTGTGTCTCCATAGTTTGTAATTATAATTATAAGACGTTTATTGCTTTTTATCTAATATAGAGAACACTAATCAATGGGTTATGTAAAATGGAGAAAAAAAATATTAAAATACCACTAATCAATGGCCCACAACCTTCTTCAATCCCATGAATGTTGTGTCATTCATGTGGTCTCACAACCCATCAAGCTAGGGTCTAACTCTACCTAGAGAAAACTACGAGCTAAATCATAGATTTACAACACCCTCACATCCACTCATTGACTGGGTGATTACCATAGGCCATCCCACAGTCTTACAACTACCTTCCAACCTAGTGAATGCTACAGCCACTCTATAGTCTTACAACACGTTTGCCACTACTTGTCAACCTAGTGAATGCTACGGCCACCTCGTAGTCTTACAACACTCCTACCACTACTTGCCAACCTAGTGAATGTTATTGTATCTCACAGTCTTACAACACTTCTATCACTATCTGCCAATCTAGTGAATGCTACGGCCACCCCACAGTCTTACAACACTTCCACGATAACCATGGACCCAACCCATGGCCTTGCCACCATCTACCATATCACACCATAATCAATCTAAAGTCAAGACCTTATCCAAACATACTTCAGTCAAGTGTGTGGGTTATGTTTCAAACCCCAAATCTTTAATCAGACAAGAACAAACATAGAGGCTCTAACACACCCTTGACCTGAACTTAATCACATATCTGCCATGAGCCACCACTGATGCGCAAGGTAACCCGAATTCTCATTCCTTATGCAATCCCTTAGTCCAAACAGTTCTCCCCCACTTGGATTCAACCGTGCTCTTCCAAACACAAAATTGATAGATTTCCAATCTATCTCGCAACCTTACTACTCAAGACTGTCGACAACCTGAGCTTACAAGAACTAGCATTCCATTACTAGCTAATCCTAGCAAACACACACACACACTCCAAAGTCAGATGAATACTCCCTAATATCTCAACGAGCTCAATATTCCCAAGTACTTTCCACTGAATCCATGACTATGTCCTCGACAACTTTATCAGATGATGTAGAACAAAAGGGAAAACTACAATAAAGTCCCTACATATTGACCTCATAATCAATTTAGTCCATATATATTTTTTTATTCAATTAAGTCTCAAATACCGATAATCGTATTCAATTTAACCCCTTGACCCGGTGATCAACAGGTCATCCATCTTTCAAAAATTACATTTTTGGCCCATATTTCAAAATTTATTACAAATTTGGTCCAAAATTTACACTTTTGGCCTAGATTTTAAGATTTATTACAAATTTGGTCCAAACATTACCCTTTTTGCCCAAATGTAGAATTTTATTATGAATTCATCCTAACTTTAGTTTTTTTTTTACAACTTTTTTTCTCAAAGAATTGTTTCTAATATGTTTTTTCTTTATAAAATCATATTTATACAAAAAAAAAAGTATTTTCACATAAAAATCTTATATTTTCTATATAAAAACTTTTTTTAAAAAGTTTTTGTATATGAAATATCTAGTTACAAAAATAGGTATTTATTAAATATATAAATATATACAAATCCGTTTTTATAAAAAATATATACAAAAACATATTAAAAAAAAAGTATAGAAACACCTAGTGCCTTTATATATATATATATATATATATATACACACACGCACACAAATAGGTGTGCATCTATATTTTTTTTTATAAAATCATATCTGTATATATTATATAAAAACTTGTCTGAATAATTTTTTTATATAATACGTGTTTGTATATATTTTATAAAATCGTGTTTGTATATATTTTATAAAATGTATACAAACACGTATTATATAAAAAATTGTTCAAACATGTTTTTATAATAAAAATGTAAACAAACACGATTTTATAAAAAAAAATATATAGATAAAATAGGTGTTTGTATACATTTTTTTGTAAAATATGTTTTTGTATACATTTTCTATAAAAACGGATTTGTATATATTTATATACTTAATAAATACCTATTCTTGTAACTAGATATTTCATATACAAAAAACTTTTAAAAAAAAACTTTTTATATAGAAAATATAAGATTTTTATGTGAAAATACGTTTTTATTTTAGTATAAATATGATTTTATAAAGAAAAAACATATTAGAAACAATTCTTTGAGAAAAAAAAATTGTAAAAAAATTAAAGTCAGGATGAATTCATAATAAAATTCTAAAATTTGGGCAAAAAGGGTAAAGTTTGAACCAAATTTGTAATAAAATTTAAAATCTAGATCAAAAGTGTAAATTTTGGACCAAATTTGTAATAAATTTTAAAATCTGGGCCAAAAGTGTAATTTTTGAAAGTTGGATGACCTTTTGACCGGGTCTATGGTTAAATTGAATACGATTACCTGTATTTGGGACTTAGTTGAATAAAAAAAATATATAGGAATCGATTATGAGGCCAATATATAAGGACTTTATTGCAGTTTAATGACTTACTTTAATTGGTGGTGCATAGTAACGATGATTGTGGTTTTAATTGTGGATGGAGACGAGGGAGAAATTTGAAAAAAAAATACATACTTATTGGAGAAGAAGGAAGGGAGTGGGATGGATGAGGTGAGGTAGGGTAGGTTTTTTTTTTTTTTTTTTTTTTTTTTTTTTTTTTTTTTAAATTTTCTATCTTATTAATTATAAAAAATATAAAAGAAATTAAGAAAATATATGATAGTCTTTTTCATATGCACCAGGCACCAACAGCGGAACTTCTTCATACCACAAAGACATGCTATATAAACATTGCAAAATCTGGACCAAATGTGAGAACTTATCAAACCACAGGGACCAAAACTGTACTTTACTCTAATAAAAATACGTCTTTTATAGTATAACTAGGTGTGAGACCCGTGTATTACACGGACTAATTTAAAAAAAAAAATTAAACATTAAATTAAAGTGTAAATAGAAAATATTTTTTAATGTACAATTTTAAAATAAGAATGGAATAAACGTATTTATTGCAATTTAATATTAATATATGATATTTAATACTTTACATATATAAGTATATGACTTTAATTTTAAAAATTATAACAAACCAAAAATTGACAAATGGATAATATTTACTTCAAAAATACCACAAAATGACAAATGTCAAAACTCATGAGAGATTGACATGTGGCAAAAAAAACATTTATTTATTAAGGAGGATGATGAGAAAATCACATAAACGTTTCCTTCAAAATTATCTAACGATTCATAGGCTTGAGAAAATTTCAGAAATTTTTAGAATGAACCATATATAATAGAATAATTACAAAAATGGACCATGTATAAAAGAAAATTACAGCTTTGTTAGACCATGCGGTATGGATCATCACAACGCCATTAAAGTTGATGTGGAATGCTCGCAAAGTCATAATAACATGAAGAACAACACCCATAATCTTGTTAAGGCAAATCTCGTGGTAACGACAATGGAGTGCAACAGTGAATTCAACCAATCAAATCATTTTCTCTCTTCTTCTCTTTACTTCTTAACATGTTATAACATATGAATACTATTTCCATTTTTAGTTATTGTTGTGGTCACATACGAAGTCACAAATTTTGAGTGTTATAACACGATCAATACCCAGTGGTCTAAGACAAACTTAATTATTGTGTAATAAAAATATTACTTAAGTGGCCCCTATATAATACCTTAATTATAGAAAGAGAAAATAACAAAAATAACCACTTACACTAATGGCATTACAAAAATAGCCAAAAAAAATCGAAATTACAAAATTAGCCAACGATTTCGCAGATGGAGATGCCCCATCTGCGAAAGTACAAACACCTAAAGCACAGCTGTGCTTTAGGTGCTTGTACTTTCGCAGGTGTTTTTTTTTTTTTTTTTTTTTTTTATAAATACTCTCACTCTATCTGCGAAATCGTGGTATTTTTTGTATATATATATATATATATATATATATATATATATATATATATATATATATATTTAAGTTTGACTATGAAATTATAATTTTTGTATAATTTCTACAAAACTTTTTATATAGCAACATGATTTCGTAGTCAAACCAATTCATTTCATAGTCAAACTTAAAAAAATATATATATACAAAAAATATAGATTTCGCAGATAGAGTGAGAGTATTTCGCAGATGGACCTATTCCATCTGCGAAATTACCCCTATATATATAGCAAAAATATTAAAAAAAAAAATTTAAAACCACCTGCAAAGGTACAAGCACCTAAAGCACAGCTGTGCTTTAGATGCTTGTACTTTCGCAGATGAGAAACTCATTTCGCAGATAGGGCATCTCCATTTGCGAAATCGTTGGCTATTTTTGTAATTTCGATTTTTTTTGGCTATTTTTATAATGTCACTAGATTATAGCCCGCGTTAAACGCGGAAAATGCATAAAAAAACATATAATTGTTTATACATATTGTATAATGATTATAAAAAAAATATATGGTTATTGGTATTATTGAAATGTATAGAAAATACATTGAAAACGATAAATATATATAATCATTGAAAAATCTCTTTGTAGACATCATTTTTTGTTTTATTAGTTGAACGATTTTCCTCGTCTCATATAGTTATGATATTTATATATTTATAAGCATTTTAATTAGATGTTCCTTGCATAATAATGTTACATAATTTAAACATATATTGACAACCAATATACCGTTTTTTCTATTGCATTAAATATTGATAACTATCTCATTTATTCAAATAAAGTTATGTAATATAATTTATAAAATGTTAAATGTTATATAGATTTAATTTTAGTATATCATCAATGGAGATTCTTTTCTAAATCATGATTGGTTTATTTTAAATTGATTATAAATATAAATGCTAGCTTTTATGTTTGTTCTTATTTATTTAGTGTTCGCAAGAACTTTGCATTAGTTTTAGCGCAACTGTGAATAATTTTAGTATATCATCAATGTAATGTGATATATCTGTCAATTATATGAAATATCAAATAATGACATTTCATTACTATTGTGATAATTTAATTTATATATTGTATTTTCACTAATCTTAACGGTCTTATTTTTTCTAATAACCGTAACGCTTTTACTAAATGTACTTTTTACAAATCTCCTAATATCTTATAATTTTTATCTTACTTTATAATTTTTCATAACTATGTTATTTTCAAGATTAACTGTTTTAATAGTGTTTTTTTCAGTCTATTCAATTTTATATTTCATTATACAACATCATGGTTTTGTATGTATTCTGAAATTTCACTTTAAAAATGCTTAATGTTTACACCTTGATATTAATTTTTTTTGATAAACTCATGTAATAATTATGGAATATATATATATATATATATATATATATATATATATATATATATATATATATATATATATATATATATCGTTTTAATTAACATTCACTTCCTTTATTATATCAAATTCCTCATTAAACGGATACACTTTTGGAAAATAATAATTATAATAGGACAGCATTATCTAAGACGTAAATGTTTGATATACTTTTGGAGAAAAAAAATTAGGATCATTAAAAAAAAATTATATAAAGAAAATACAAATTTAAATTTGTTGAAATTATGGATGAAATTACTGGCGAAAATTTATTTTGGAGGGGGTTGTATTTTGTAAGGTATAATAATATTACAAAATTTGAAATATCTATATTTGTTGTGTAAATTAATAAATTTTATTGTTACTATACAAAGATAAAAAAGTAGGTTGATATGATATACAAAAACATAATAATTTCAATGATTTTTTAAAATCATGCCAAAATTAACCGGATTCTTATGACATAAAAATTAAAAAAAAAATCATAATCATCTCTAATATATAAAAGTCATTTTCATAATTAATGTCAGTTCCCAAGATAGTTAAATTTTGTTTTGTTAAAGGTACCTAATATCTTTTCATGTTTATTTGAAAAGTTTCAGAAAAGTAGTTAACCGATTTCATGTAATTTGTGACAAAGAAAATCGAAATATATGAATACATACATTTGATATAGGAACAAAAAATAATCGAAAAAAATATAAAAAGCGAAAGAAGGTACTGACCTTCTAGCGCACAAGAGCAAATGTTTATAGCAGAGAATGATGATGGAAGTTATAAGCAATATTAACGATGTTGTAGGAGAATGTTTGAAGAAAAGAAACGATTGAAAATAAATGTGAGTCGCGGATTCAATGATGAATCGTATATGTATGTGATAATTTGAATATGATTTTTCGGTATTAATGATTTCCTAATAAAAAAAATACATACTTATTGGAGAAGAAGGAAGGGAGTGGGATGGATGAGGTGAGGTAGGGTAGGTTTTTTTTTTTTTTTTTTTTTTTAAATTTTCTATCTTATTAATTATAAAAAATATAAAAGAAATTAAGAAAATATATGATAGTCTTTTTCATATGCACCAGGCACCAACAGCGGAACTTCTTCATACCACAAAGACATGCTATATAAACATTGCAAAATCTGGACCAAATGTGAGAACTTATCAAACCACAGGGACCAAAACTGTACTTTACTCTAATAAAAATACGTCTTTTATAGTATAATCTTATATATGGTACAGTAGATAAGTGGATTTATCTGCTTGATTGGTGTCTAACAAAAATTAGGGACCTGGCGGATTTGAACTATCTCTTCTATCTATCTCCCATGTCGTCGCCGCCCACCGTTGTCATGTTCTTGGTTCTCCATCAGGTAAATTATCGGCCAGCCATCACAGGTACTCAGAGCGTTTGTTCTCTTCATCTCTGTTCTCGATCCCTTTATCTGTTGAATGGTGTGTTTATGTTTCTGTTAGAGATTTTATATTCAACGTCAGTTTTTAATTATTATATAGAGACCCAAATAATATCATTCATTTTCATAGCCCACAGGTAGATTTGTATTTGATTTTATTAGTTTGTTTTTTTATTGGGATTTATATCACAGAACTTAATTGAGGCCCCATGGGAAAAGATGTAGATAATATAAATTGACAAGACTTGCAAGTCTTTGAACGTCTATTTTGTGGCAGTTTATTTCAATGCTTCATCTTTCATGGAAATTGCATATTGTCTGTTATGCCCCACACAAGCAGACCACCAATTTGACCCACCCACTTAGAATGATTCATGCTCACAGTGGAGACTATATAAACCCTCATGGGGGAAGTTCATATAGGCAGGCATAAATACAAAAACCAAAAAATCAGCAATTAAGATTTTGATTTACATTATGAATCGTTGTGTTTTTATAATGTTCTCACTTCTCTTGCTGACTACAACTACCAACCAATCAGTACCAGTGGGAGGAGATGATAATGGAGGTGTTAATATGAAAAAGTGTTTGGATAATGAGGGACATGCTCTCCTTCTTTTCAAAGCTCACCTTCAAGACCCTGATGATACTCTCTCTACATGGACAGCTGACCAACATGACTGTTGTAAATGGAGAGGAGTTACGTGCAGCACCCAAACAGGTCATGTCACCGAGCTTTATATTTCTGGTTGTGGTCTGGGAGGTGAGATAAGCCGTTCATTGTTTAACTTAACCTACTTGAATTTTCTTGATCTTTCCACCAATTCTTTCCATGGAACCATTCCCACTTTCATTGGTTATTTGACTCGATTAAGTTACCTCAACCTTGACTCCAATAATCTTAATGGAACCATTCCCAGGTCCCTTGGTTCCTTGACCGAGTTAACGTTTCTTAACCTTAACTTTAACTCTCTTTCTGGAACCATTCCTCCAGAGTTTGGAAACCTCACCAACTTACAAAGGCTTTATCTTAATTCTGTTGGAAGGTGTAGAGTTGAAAAGATAGAGTGGCTGTCTCATCTCTCTCATTTGGAGGAACTTGAGATGGATGGGATTTCCCTAGCAAAAGCAGAGAAATGGGTGGATGTAATTCTGAGTCTCCCGAAACTCTCATGGTTACGTTTAAGGGGATGTGAGCTGTCACAGGTCATGTATCCATATTCTTCTTCATTTCTCAACTCTTCTTCTTCTTCTTCATCTATTGAGTCCCTTTCTCTCCAAAACAACAATCTCACCTCATCCATGTATCGTTGGTTGCGCCCGTTAACCAGCAATAAGCTTCTTGGTCTTGATGTCTCTGGCAACATGTTAGATGGGATACCCAAATATCTTGGTAACCTCTGTAGTCTGGAAGATTTGTCCATCTATAACAACTCTGCTGCTGTCAAATTTCCTGATTTTCTCAACAACTTGTCTGGATGCACATCCCTTTCATTACAATCCTTGTATGCTTCTCATAGCCAATTTACAGGGTCACTGTCCGATGAGATCCAAAAGTTTTTATCCCTAGAATCTCTATACCTATCTGATAATCACCTAAATGGAAGTATAAGTGAGAAATTTTGGGAACTACCAAGGCTTGAAACTCTTGACGTTTCTTTTAATAATCTTACAGTTCCTTCCACAGATCACATGTCAAGCCTTTCTTATGTAAAGGAAATTGGTCTAAGCTCTTCTCAGCTAGGGCCTTGCTTCCCCAAATGGATTCATACACTAAAAAGTCTTACCCTTCTTGACATTTCCAATACTGGAATTTCAGACACAACTCCTCCGGATTTTTGGGACATGTGGCCTTCTCAATTAGAATATCTGAATCTCTCCTCCAACAACATTAGCGGGAGTGTACCAGATTTATCATCAAATTTTGCCAGCGGTTCAGTGATCGATTTGAGTTCCAACAGATTTTATGGTCCAATACCGAAAGTCTCTTCGGGTTTGACATCATTAGATCTTTCCAGAAACAAATTCTCTGGAGGGGTCTCCTTTATATGCCAAATTGTTGATGGGCTCTTATACTTTCTTGACCTTTCTCATAACTCATTCATCGGACAACTACCGGACTGTTTGTGGCATTTCAAACAACTAAAAGTTCTAAATCTCGGACACAACAATCTCTTTGGAAGTCTTCCTCCCTCTATTGGATCTTTGATACAACTCAAGGTGCTGTATTTATACAAGAACAACTTCTTTGGAGAATTGCCTTTGTCTTTAAAAAATTGCACGAGTTTAATCTCGATGAATTTGGGGGCCAACAAGTTTTCTGGTAATGTGCCTGTCTGGATTGGGGAAAACTTATCAAAGTTGTATGTTCTTATCCTAAGATCAAACAAATTCTTTGGAACCATCCCACAAAAGTTATGTCGGTTAGCTAATCTTCAAATTCTAGATCTGTCAATGAACAATCTCAATGGAACCATCCCCTCATGTTTGAGTAATCTTACAAGCATGCTTCAACAAGGAGGATTCTCACAAGATGTGCAGCTTAATACAACTTACAGAGCTTATGAATATAAACAGGAGACATACGTTGACCATGCGATGATTGAGTGGCAAGGAGATGAACGCGAATTCGTTAGCATTCTGAAATTGTTAAAGATCATTGACCTGTCAAGCAACAAGTTAACAGGACAAATCCCACATGTAGTTACCAATCTTTCTGACTTAGTTGCCTTGAACTTGTCAAGGAACGCTCTATCTGGAGAGATTCCACAGAAAATTGGTGAGATGAAAAAGCTTTTGACTTTGGATTTATCCAGAAATAATTTCTCAGGGGGGATACCATCAAGCATGTCTCAGATGAGTTTACTGAATGACCTAGACTTGTCATACAATAACTTGTCAGGGAGAATCCCATCAAGCACTCAACTCCAGTCCTTTCCACCTTCAAGATATGTTGGAAACAGAGGACTATGTGGACCTCCTCTTAACAAAAAGTGTCCTGGAGATGAAGAATCAGAATCACCACCAATCATTGGTAAAAGTGAGGGTGATGGGGAAGAATGGGGATGGTTTTATATTGGTGGGGGCATGGGTTTTGCCACTGGATTTTGGATAGCATGTGGGGCTTTACTTGTCAACCGTCGAGGGAGGCGTGCATTTTTTCACTTTTTTGATAGTTTCAAAGATTGGGTTTATGTGAAGGTGGTTGTGTTCGTTTCAAGTTTGCAAAAAGGTAGACAGATGTAGTTTGTTATCTAATTCTTATTTTTGACTTCTTATTTTCCAGTATACAATGTAATATGGTAGTGGTTTTTAATCCCCCAATATCAATAAATTAAGGCCACTTTTGGCGCATTTCTGCGACTCGGTATGTGGTAATTAAGTGCACTTTATTTATGTTTATAAAAAACGGGCTTTTAATTAGATGGGTGGCCATTAGGTTTAACTAATAAAAAACTCTTACAAACCAAGAGTCACACGACACGACATGATTCATTGGCAATAAAAAAAAATAGATAACATAGTAATGTAAGTATGTAACACTCTAATGAATCGTTCTCTGCATGCATGTAAATTGTATAGAAATTGTGTCTGTAATTTGTAATCTGTTTGACTGATTGACTGACTGTATATGCTACATTATGATTGTAATGTGTAAATCTGTATGTAAGATGCATGCTAGTACATTGTTAATTTGCTACTTAATACTTATGCTGTTAATGTTATAAATGAAATAATGAATTATGAATCAGGTCTGTTACTCTGTATACTCTCTCTATATTTCTCTCTTTCTTAATTGTTATGTGATCAACTAATCATTGTTTTATACTTATGTTGTATTGCTGTATTGCTGATTTGCTGTTAATTAAGTGTTTACCTGTAAAGTCAAAAGTGTAAACTGTTATGAACTTATAATTATGATGTAATGCTGTTAACTGTTTGACTGTTTCAGTGTTTTGTCAGTTGTCACTGTTATGTACTTATGTTATAGCGTTATTTTATACAAGATTACAAATTAATATGTTTTGATATTTTGATGTTTTCTGAATTCTAATTTCTATTTTGTTATACATAATGGTTTCAACTTCAGATGACCAAGGTAGGAGATATGGTGCACAAGATCCGAGTAATAAAAACAATGTGTGCTCTTTTTGTGGATAAGTTCTGAAAGGAGGAGTATATCGCCTCAAACAACACTTAATTGACGGGCATAAAGACGCAAAGAAATGTCCAAATTGTCCGGAGCATGTACGAGAAGAATGTAGGACATTCATGCAAAACAAGCAATCAATAAAGGCACAACAACATATGGAAGCAAGTTTTCAGATGCAACAACTGTTGGAAATATTACAGCCTTATACAGCTGTTGACTGCTATATTTATAAGTTGCATAATGGCCAAAATTATCTCTGTGATTGTCATTGTATTAGATGTATTTTTAGCTCTTAATTCTGTAATTAGAGTAGATTATCTCTTTCCTTGTTTAGGCTATTTCTTTCATGTATATAAATTGTTGTGATGTGAATAAGAAAAATACAATCGAAAAAAACTTTTCACCCTTTGTTTCATGGTATCAGAGGAGGTTCATCCTAGACATGATCAGAAAATCTCTCTTTTAATTTACTTTCCTGAGATTTTTTTCTTTCTAACCCTAAAATCAGATCTATGGCCGGAGGAAACCAATCCAATGTCACTAACAGATTTTGCTTTATCCACAACAAAACCCTCTCTCCTTTCTACTCCTGACCTTGGGCATACTCTGCAAATCACCCAACACACACTAAACAGTCAAAGAATGGTATCAATCTGTTTTGTTAGTCATCCCAGGGGAAGTAGGCTATGTTACCGGTGAAACTTGTCAACCGAAACAGGATGATGCAAGTTATCAACAATGGGAAGCAAAAACCCCCCATTATCATGGCATTACTTATCAACTCCATGGAGACATGAATTGGCAGGACATTTTTATTCTACAACAACGCCCATGAAATCTGGAAATGTGTCCAAGCGATGTATTCATATCTTGAAAACACATCTCAGTGTTTTGAGATTCGCTCGACTCTAAGATCCACCCGCCAAGGAACAATGACAGTTACTTATTAGTCGTGTATATTCTATTTATTATATATGTATAGAGTGTAGGTACCTAAGTGTAAAATATTGTGTTTAGGTCAATCTCATGGCCACTATTTATATCTCACGGCTGGATCAATAAAGAACAGGGAAAATATTTTGCGTTATATTGTGTGTTATATTATGGTATCAGAGCTCTCTTTCTGAAAACCTAACCCTACTAGCCGTCGTTCCTTCACAATCTCTTATCTCCTTTTTTTTTTTTTTCTGACTACTCTCGAGATGGAAAGAGCTCAGTACACTTCATGGGCTGAGTTGTTTAGAATCCATTGTCGTGCATTCCAGGTCATTGATCATATTGAACCCAAAGCTACAATCATCTCCTCCTCCACCACTAATAAAGTCGGGGTTGATAAACCAGCAGATCCCAAACCAATGGATCCTGATCTATGGAATCGATTAGATGCCATTGTCATCCAATGGATCTACAGTACTATCTCGAATGATCTCCTCCAAACCATTCTAAAACCGAAAGCTAGTGCAGCGCAGGCATGGGCAGCCCTCGAGAGTGTTTTTCAAGACAACCAGAATGAGCGTGCTCTCTACTTGGAACACAAACTAGTCACCATTAAGCTTGTAAATTTCTCAAATTGCTTTGCTTACTATCAGACGTTGAAGATGATCTCTGATCAACTTTCTAATGTTGGCGCCCCTATCACTAATCAACGACTCATCTTACAGCTCATTGTTGGTCTTACGGATGCATACGAAGGGATCGCCATGATGATCCAGCAAATCAAGCCTCTTCCGGATTTCTATGAAGCACGCTCTCGTCTCATCTTGGAAGAAACAAGTAAAGCCAATCATGCAACCCAGTCTGCTGTTGCAGATGCATTTGCCCTCAATGTTTAGACTCAACACACTTGTCTCCCCTTACCCTACAAACGACTACAACAACGTCACTAGGGGACGTGGACGTAGACGAGGCACTAGAGGTCGTGATCGTGGCAGATGAGGTGGTAACTACACAGGTGGCAACCGTGGACAGCACCAACAATTTCACCAATAGACTCATACTCCCTTCTGGCAGAATCAACCTCAGTGGGCTCCTCAACCATCCTGGAATGCATTGCCTCCCTCATGGTTTCCTGCTCAACACACACCACCTTGTCCCTATCCTACCACTCCGCCACGCTCATCACAACCATAACCCCCCAATGCTCTAGGTTTACTTGACCCTTGACCACCACAACCACAAACTCATAATACCTCAGTTAAATCCTACACTCCTACTGATTTGGAACAAGCTTTTCACACAATGAGTCTCATCTCTCCAGACCCGAATTGGTACCTTGACACTGGCGCAACATCTCACATGACAAACAATTGAGGTACTCTCTCCTCATATAATAAGAGTAATTTCCGGAATATCATTGTAGGTAATGGCACACAACTTCCAATCGAAGGCACCGATAATCATATTATTACTCCACCCTATCCCCCTTAATCAAGTCCTTTATGTTCCTAATCTGATTAAAAACTTACTTTCTGTCCGTCGTCTCACAACTTATAATAATGTTTCAATCAAATTTGACCCAAATGGTTTTCTTGTAAAGGACTTGCAGACCCGGATGCCTCTTCTCAGCTGCAATAGCTCCGGAGATCTTTATCCACTTACACTTAAGTCAACCCCTCCACTCAAGTCTCCTTCCACTTTTGCTGCAATAAACCGAGATCTCTGGCATTTTCGTTTGGAACACCTGGGCGTTAATGTGTTTCATTGTTTGAATAATTCCTTGTTATTTCCTTTTTGTCATAAAAACTCTATTTTTTTTATTCGTGTGTTATGGGCAAAAATATTAAATTACCTTTCCATTTATCTCCTACTGTTACTGTTTCTCCCTTTGACATTATACATAGTGATGTTTGGACCTCACCGGTTTTGTAACATCCCAAATTTCGAGGCCAAAAATTTTGTTTTTAATTAAGTAACTCATAAAACAGTTTACCAAAACATTGTCAATATTACATCAACTTATAAAAACCATAATGTCGTGTCTCAAAACCATATCATCAGAAGTAATGAAAATCAGAGTACAATCCCAGAAACTCAATGCGGAAACCATGTGTGTATGTGTGTGATGCGCTGCTACACCGTCGGAACCTTCCCCTTAGACGAAGAGGTACCTGAAACCAAAACTAAAAACCGTAAGCACGAAGCTTAGTGAGTTCCCCCATCATACCCATACCAAATAATACATAATCCTCAGTATCTTTCAACCGGTAACTGTCAGGCATAATCGGGAGCTGGACTCCCCCTCAGTATCTTTCAACCGGTAACTGGGAACTACCCTTCTATTCGGTATCTTTCAACCGGTAACTGGGAACTACCCTCTCATTCGGTATCTTTCAACCGGTAACTGGGAACTAACCTCCCCTTCGATATCTTTCAACCGATAACCGGGGACTATTTCACCCCTACTACTGCTAACACATAATAAGCATAGTAAGCATATCAATCATAATCATATTAATCACAGTAAGCATATCACATATCAAATCCCAGATAATTATCACAAAGACAATCATCTAACCAATACTCTTACTTGTGGGTCGGCATTGTGACCGTAGACCCACCCCTACTAGGAGGAGACTCACCTCAAATTCGTAAGATCAAACTGTTTCTCTAAGTATACATGGATTTTTTTATCCTAAGATCAAGCTGTTGGGTTTTAAGCACTATAACACTCCTATAGTGCACATGCAACCCTAAATGATTTGGATCTATGTTTTCTCTAATTATACATGCATTTTCTTTTTCCAAAGCATTCACCCTAGCTAGCACACAATTGAAGCTATATAATATAAAACTTAATTTGGATGCTTACCTCTTGAGTAAGGTAGAGTTCTTGACCTTTGGAAGCTTGAGTACCTCAAGTGTGATGCCTCTAATGGTTCACAAACACCAAGTGCAAGAGGAGGCTTTAGAGAATAGGTTAGTTGGCACAAAATCAACTTCACTCTCTTAGAATGTATGGCATGACCCATTTTGGCTCTAGGGAGGGGTTTATATAGTGTGACAAACATTAGGGTTACATCCATGAAAACCCTAATGCTCCATGACTTTTCACATTCTCATGCTCCATTGTTTAAACCTCCATGGACTATCCATGGTTCATCTCATTGGTTTAGCCCATTCTAAATAACTATGGATCATTGGCCCACACTATAAGAATCATTGATTTGCAATCAAGCCCCATATATTTAATTAGTCTCATTTGATCACAAAATTAATTTCAAATTAATTCTTGATCAATACTAATTAAATAATATGTTTTCTCAATTAATATATTATACTTACAATATATTAATAAATCACAAATAACCTTATTCTTAAAAGTTCACCCTATCAAATTGCATTGATGAAGGCAACCCAAAAGGACCATGCTACTATTGGGTCAAGTACATCCCAGTTATAGTTATGGTCTTAGACACTAAATCCAACACAAACAACTTCTTTGGAACCATCCCTTTACAGTTATGTCAGTTATCTAATCTTCAAACTCTAGACCTGTCAATGAACAATCTCCATGGAAGCATCCCCTCATGTTTGAGTAATCTTACCAGCATGGTTCAACAAGGAGGATTCTCACAAGATGTGCAGTTTATTACAACTTACAAAGCTTATGAATTTAAACAGGAGACATACGTTGACCATGCGATGATTGAGTGGTAAGGAGATGAATGTGAATTCGTTAGCATTCTGAAATTGATGAAGATCATTGACCTTTCAAGCAACAAGTTAACATGACAAATCCCATATGGAATTACCAATCTTTCTGACTTAGTTGCCTTGAACTTGTCAAGGAACGCACTATCTGGAGAGATTCCCCAGAAAATTGGTGAGATGAAAAAGCTTTTGACTTTGGATTTATCCACAAATAATTTCTCTGGGCAGATACCATCAAGCATGTCTCAGATGAGTTTACTTAATGAACTAGACTTGTCATACAATAACTTGTCATGGAGAATCCCATCAGCACTCAACTCCAATCCTTTCTGTGACATCCCCAAAATCACGGCCAGAAAAGACCGGTTTCATTTATGCTTTTAAAATATTTTCAAAGTAAATCCATTGATTTAAAAGAGTTGCAGAATTTGTTCCCAAAACAAAACATGATAAAATAAAGCTTATCAAACCATTTCATCAAGAGATACATTTTCATTATATGACAATATTCGAGAAGTCATGTTCTGATAAACAGACCAAAAGCATAAACAACAAAAGATAGACCATACAACAGTTACATATGACAACTGGTCTAATATCAAAAGATCTTGATAAGTCATCCAACTTATGCCCTCGCACCACTACCTGTAATACAACAAAACTAAGTGGGTCAGGCTTGGAAGCCTGGTGAGCATATAGGGTTTCCAAGCCACAATAAATAATTATATTTAATTCACCAACCAACAACAACAACCTGATTACCCATTCCCGTTATCCTCACTTTACGTCCCTAAAGCAACATCTATTACAAGGGACCTAATCTAGGATTTTCATTGGGATGGACTCTACTGCAAGGGGTTTCCTCAGCAATAAAAGTCCTAAAGGCAACCATGAGGGGGATAGAGTACACTGGTGAACACATCGTTCACAACACCTACAGGTTATGAGTCTGCTAGCGTTCCACAGGACTGTCTAGAAGGAGTCTGTGGTCGTTATCCATACTCCGCTGGATAACTAGAATAACAACAACAACATCAAGGCCTCTCATCTGTTTATCACACATCAACTATCTACCCATGTTCTACCCAACATTTTAGTAGATAAAATATACATTTTTATACATGTTGGATATAGTGTCTAAGTCCATAACTTTATTTGGTATGTACTTGACCCGACCCGGCATGGTCCATTTAGGTTGCATGGCATTGCAATACTTGGATAGACTAAATGAGAGAATGAGGCACTTGTGATTATTAATATATTATAAGTTCTAATATATTAATAATAGTATTATTTAATTAGTATTGATCAAGTATTAATCTAGTATTAATTTGGTGATCAAAGTGAGACTAATTAAATATATAGGGTTGATTATGATAATCATCATTTCTATTATGGTGGATTAATGATCCATGGTTTATGGGTTATGGATGTAACCATTTGGAGCTCCATGGATAGTCCATGGGAGTTACAAACCCATGGGTCATGAGAAATGAAGAGTCATGACAATTATGGGTCTTCATGATGAAACTCTAATTGTGACACCACTATAAAAGGGACCCTTTGGCTAACAAAATCAGACCTAGTGTTACTAGAGAGGGCATAACCGATTTTTGAGTGTAAGAATTATTCTCTCAAGTTATTCCAAGTTTTGTGGTGCTGTGTGAAGCATTTGAGGTACAACATTTGGGGTGCTAGGCTCACATAGTCTTGAAGGAATCCAAGCAACAACAAGGTATGTATTTCTACTAGTTTTTATGTTTTATGTAATCCCCATGCCATGCTAGTTAGGAAATAACCTTGAAAAAGAAATTTGCATGTATATAGAGAAAACATAGATTCAAGGTTATTAGGGTTGCATTGTCACACCCCCGAACCAGACGGCGGAAATGTCCAGGGGCTGTTGTGACTCAATTGAATACCATAACATTGAATATATATGAAACGTAACAACATTCGTCACCATGCATTAATATAGTACAACCAGTAGAGTTTACATGAAGTACATTGTTTAAACATTACATTCCCAAAAATAAATTGTTCGATTCGTACATCAATAAACTACAAGCCATCACTGAATATGATTTCCTTTGTTTCACTGGTTCCCTGAGAATACAAGTATTTTGAAAAACCTCAACATATGAAATGTTGGTGAGTTCATAAGTAGTGTTTGAAATCCAATGTTTTGTATTGTTTGAAAACCACCAGAAAATCCGATATTTTCTGAAAATAGTATAGTAAAAAAAAGTGTGAAGATCCATAGGTATGCTTGTTTGTTTCTATACTTGTAAAAATTGTTCGTTGAAGTTGTATGCATTTCGAATCTGTATGTATTGAAAACCCTAGGAAAACCCGATGTTTTCCTAATTCCTTGAATTCCATGAAGTCACATTGAAACCATTACATAGCGTGTAGTGTCAGTCCCAGGCGACGTTGGATTATTTTTTAGCATGATTAATTGCTACAAACACGCATTACACAAACGACCAGTTTATAGCTATACTAACGATCCCGTAGGCGTCGTCCGTACTAATCACGTTATCCAACCGCCTTGACTATGTGTAGTCCCACATCCGAAGAGAAAGAGGGCACGTAGAACTCGATGACTCCATTAACCGGTTGGGGATAAAAAAATGTACGAGGGGTCCCAGACCCGCCTCGCATGAAATGTAGACTTTACTAGCAATACCAAAGGACCCTTGGGGACCAGTAGTATACACGCCATTGAAAGTCCTTCTACGTTGTGCCAGGTCGGTAAAACCCAACACTTCGTAGGATAAAGGTCTTCGGGCCTTAAGATCAGGTCATTGGGCTAGCTAGGCCCAGCAAACAAGATTTTACACTTTTGGGGCCCAAAGATGGTGCGTAGACGTCTATGCACACTCGCATGTATATTGAATTCCCAAACGTTACTTGTATGAATCGTAGTGTCGTAGTGTCGTAGTGTCGTAGTGTCATAGTGTCGTAGTGTCATAGTGTCGTAGTGTCGTCGTGTTAGTAGTTTCGGATTTTATTGGTTCGAGACCGAACCAATTCGTTTAACAACGACTTTTGGTATTGTAGTGTATTGTATTTCGTCGATAGTCGCGGTGCCATTATTTGATCAAATTGCGTGTATTGAATTAGCCTTGAAAGTTTTCTGTTTTCAGCCCCTCATTGTTTGTAAAATTTACTTTTTCAACCCTTTAATTGAATACTTTCCGGTTTGGTCCTTAAATAAAATCTCTTGACATTTTAACACCAAAAATTATTGAAATTAATATTTTTCAGCATATTGTTCATAGAAAACAGTTTAAGTCCCTGAAAATGCAGCTTTCTCGGTTATAACCCTTCTTTTTCGCTACTTTGACAATTTTGGCCCAAATTGTAAATTTTTTGCAACTTTGGTCCTTTTTAAATTTAAAAGCATTTTAAAACTTTGAAAAGGACTTGGGACACTTATAGTCCACTGTTTTACAGAAAAACACAGTTTTGGCCCTCCAAAACAAAAAATCTCGCATAATGGGCCTCATTGGGCCGAAAATGTCATTTTTAGCCCATTAAGCTTGAAATTTATGTTTTTAATCCTCCAAATGAGTATATTTCCAGAAATTGTTTTATTGAAACTGTTTTGACACACCTCATCCATCAGAATTCGTGATATGTCAATTTGGGCCCTTAATTTCGTATTTTTCACATTTTAGGTCCAAAAATTTGTGTTTTTAGCCCAAAGAAATTGTTACTAAACCATTTAGCCATTTTTCTAGAAATACTTTATATGTAGAAATATATTTGATGCTAGAATCATTTAACATAAAGTATATCTCGGTTTTGAGGGGTTTTATGGCTAGATCCAACATTATAACACACAAAAGCACACATATAAGTATGGAAATCATACAAAGCATACAAAACACATATAGATCTACACTTTCACTTGTATTCCCCCCCCCCCCCCCCACAAACTCATAAAAACAGAAAATAGGGGGTATGAAGCTCACCTTGTTTGAAGTTTTCGGTTTTTGAAGAAAAGATGGAAGAAAACTTGGTAATTTTTGGCCTTAGCACTCTTTCCTTGAAGATCTCGAGTTTGAGGTGTTTCTAGGATGTAAGATCACGATTTTTGCATGGATTAGGAAAAGATTTTGATAACAAAAAGAATCTAAGTCATAGATCCAAGCATAATCTTACCTTAGATGAAGAATTTTGTGGAAATTTCCTCTTGAATGCTTCCTAAATTTCGAGATCTTTAACTGGAGAGGGAGGATTGTTCTTCAAGACTTAGAGAGTTTGGAAGAGATTTTTGTGGTGTGTGTGTGTTTGCATATGGCCGAGAGTGAGAGAGAGGAGAGAAGAGAAGTGATTTTGAAGTGATGTTGCATGGAAGAATGAGATATAATGCATGGATATCCAATGAATAAAAATGAGGTGGCATGGTAAAGTCAACTCTCCTCTTGGGCTTGATTTGGGCCGAAAACATGGAGGAAAAAAAAGAAATTTGGGCCTTTGCCCTTAAGCCCAATATTAGAGTTAATCTTGGGTATGTTTTAAGTCTAAAAGAATGTGGTAGGATTTTTATATTTTTATTGGACTAGTTTAGGTTATTCATGTATCAAGGCTTTTAATTCATTTCATTCTAGGCCCAACATGGCCCAAAATGTTGAAATAAATTAGTGTGGGTCCAATTAGAGCCCAAATTAGGGTTCTAAGCCCATGATAGTCTAATTGGAAGCTTATTGGTTAGTCCAAAATGGACTTAAACAAGGACTTCTAGGGTCTCCAATTGTTTGATGACTATTTGTAGTACTTGTATGATGCATTGGATTTAAGTTTTTGATTCACATTAACTTGAGTGTATAGATTACAGGACACAAAATTTCCAGTTGTGACATGCATGTACACTTAGGAAGTGTTAGAATGCTCAAAACCCATCAGTGGTATCAGAGCCTAGGATTGTTTTTTGTATACTTGATGCAAAACTGCTTAAAAATCGAAAAATCTGCTCACTGACGACTGGACTCGCCGAGTTCATGGGGAGGACTCGCCGAGTCCATGAACAAATTCATCATACTCGTCGAGTAGGATCATGCACTCGACGAGTAGGAGCGTGCTGGGCAGTTTTTCGAGTTTTGTTGCTGGAAATGGATTAAAATCATTATCCCAATCTGTTTTGGACTTGTAAAATCTATTTTTCAAAGTGATAATGACTATGTTAACCCATTTTGCATGACTTTTATCAATGTTCAAGTATTGTATATGTTTATATAATTTTTTGAAATTGCTTGACATGAATTTGTGTTCTTATGAGTTTTTAGAAGATCATAGGAATTATGTGTAACCTCCATGTATGTTTAATTCATGATCTTAATGGCAATGATGGTGTCCATAACCTGTCCTCAAGTTATGGATAACCAAAAGTCACTTCGTTAAATTGTGATTAAAGAACTAAAGAGGTTTCATAAAATGAAGAGTCTTCATTTTATGAACCATTAAAACTCATAAGTTACAAATTGAAGAGACTTGGAATAGTTTCAATTCTTTCGCTCAAGTATTGGAATTTGAAAAGTCTTACACTCTAATACTTTAATTCCAAATTAAACCTTAGATTTTTAAAAAGTTTAAAAATCAACACTTATACTATTATTATAATTTTATTATATAGATATGTATAAGAATATGTCATTCTTACCGTTAGTAGGCCTCATTCACGAAGTCGGTCTATAAGGGGGTATAAGGTTGTTGCCTATAAAATGGTGACTTAATGGGTGTCCACTCTCACCCACCGATTCCTTGATCAGTGGAGGGTCGTTAGCCAAACCGGTAGGATACGACTTTAAATACTCATTAAAAGTATAATGAATTATAAAGTAACTATACATTATAAATTCCCAATCTTAGTTACTTTAGGAAAATGTGAAATTGGTGCTAGCCCATAAAATTACACTTTGTACCTTACCAATTCGTTAGTGGAGCGTGTGTGGTTAACCGGCACACTAACATGGACAAGTAAGAGTGGCAAAAGGTGACTTGACTTCATTATAGATCGGTGGAGCATGTGTGGTTAACCGGCACATCGATTAGGTAATATTGTTAAGGGTACCAAGTCAATTTGTATGGTTATTCACACCTTGTTTGTGATCCTCGGCATCCCAGTCACAAACTTGAGAGGGCACAATCAAGATTCAAACATGCCATTGAAAAGTTCAATGTATCTCAAAAGATCTAGGAGTTTCAAAACCAATAAAACCTAATAATAAAATATTTCATTCTTATGGAGGAAATTGGTAAATCGTCATTTACCTACCTTCAAATATTTTATAATGTGGATTACGACATCCCTCTTCCACCTATAAATAGTTTGTTGGGTCCTAGCCTTAATATTTCATTTGGGTGACTTATTAAGGATTCTTAATCTAATGAAACTTGTCTTTCTTTCAGATGTCTTCCAATAACGCTGCTAGCTCAAACCCTACAAGCTCCTTTTCCCTAATGAACTTGTGTGGTAAGGTCATCTTTGATGGATCCAACTTCAATGAGTGGATCAGAAACATCAGGATGATTACCCGCTATGAGGACCAAGAATATGTCCTTGACAGGGAGCTTAAGGTTGTTAATGAAGTCACTGCTACTCCTGAAGAGTTTGCAGAGTTCATTGCACATGAGAAGGAGGCCACCAATGTGTCTTGCATCATAATGGCCACAACCGGAACTCCAAAAATCTTATGAAGATTTCTACCCCTATGAGATGCACCTGGATCTGATGGAAAGGTACCATTAGAGCGCGCGTCAAGAGAGGTATGAAATCATTTCCTCCATGATAACCGCAAAGATGAAGGATGGTGAACCCATCACCGGTCACTTGCAAAAGATGCAGAGGTTCGTTGACCGGTTGCTAAAGCTCAATGTTGACTTCCCTGAGGAATTGGCGATTGACATCATTCTCCATTGTTTACCTTCAAGTTATGATCAGTTTCGTATGACTTATCATATGAACAAGGAGGAAGTTACACTTAGCAAACTTCAAGGACTCTTAAGGACAGCTGAAAATGGCCTTAAGGGTAAAGCGGTTGCTACTTCTACTCCTTCAACAACCCCTGTTCTGGCTATTGGGCAGGGAAAGGGTAAGAAGAGGAAAAGCCCTTCGAAGGGTAGCAAGGGTAAGACTCTTGATGGTTCCTCTTCAAGTGGGACAAAGAAAGGTCCCATTGCTCCTTCTTCAAACCAAAGGAAGCACAGTGCTTCTATTTCCAGGATAAGGACCACTTCAAGCGAAGCTGCGCCAAATATCTGCAAGATGTAAAGGATGGGAAGGTTAAACCCACCCATGCAGGTATTTACACAATATTGTCTAACAACTCATCTAATGCTAATTCTTGGGTGCTTGATACAGGTTGTGGTATTCACATTTATACTGATTTGCAGGCACTAAGAAGAAGTGAGCAAGTGGAGCACGGGAAGATAAACTTAGTCATGGGCAACAGGAAAGCATCACCTGTTACCAAGATATGAGTTTATTCTTTATTGCTTAATAATGGGTTAATGTTAGATTTGAATAAGTGTTGTTACTCGCCCGAAATGGCGAGAAATATTATTTCTTTTCATGGCTTGTACAAACAAGGTTTTTTTATAATAAAAATGGTGTTATTAATGTTTATTACAATGATGTATTTTACTTTAAAGCAATACCTTGTGATGGTGTATATGAAGCTGTGAATGTTGTAGAAAATTTAGGAAATAATGTGTTGTATATTGATTCTTCAGATAGCTTAGATAAAGCATCCTTGTGGCATTGTCGTCTTGGACATGTTAACAAGAAGCGCATAGGCCAACTCCAAAAGGATGGAGTCTTGGAATCATTTGACCTTAAGTCAGATGATAGTTGCGAATCTGGTTTACTTGGAAAAATGACAAAGTCACCCTTCACAGGTACTTGTGATAGGGGTGAAGGTTTGTTGGACCTTGTACACACGGATGTGTGTGGGCCCTTCAGAGTTGCTACAAGAGATGCTAATCGCTATTATGTGACTTTTACTGATGATTATAGTAGATATGGATATATTTACTTAATCAAGCATAAGTCAGAAACCTTTGAAAAGTTCAAAGAGTTTAAGCAGGAAGTTGAGAATCAATTGGGTAGGAACATCAAGATGCTCCGATCAGATCGGGGAGGAGAGTATCTTAGCATTGAGTTCCTTGACTATCTTAAGGAATGTGGGATTGTCTCACAATTGACACCTCCCAGGACACCACAGTTGAATGGTGTGGCTGAGAGGCGTAATCGAACCTTGTTGGATATGGTTCGTTCCATGATGAGTCGAGCTTCGTTACCAATCTCTTTCTGGGGGTATGCCTTAGAGACGGCCGCCCATATCCTTAATCTAGTCCCAACTAAAAAGGCTGCCAAAACACCTCACGAGATGTGGACTGGGAAAGTACCCAATTTGGACCACATCAAGATTTGGGGTTGTGAAGCTTTTGTGAGGCATGAGACTCATGACAAGCTTGAACCCCGAAGTGAGAGGTGTATTTTCATCGACTACCCACAAAGATCCTTTGGTTACCTCTTCTACAGACTTAGTGATAATGTGGTCTTTGTAGCAAGAAGAGGAGTCTTTCGTGAGAGAGAATTCATAAGCCAAGGGGACAGTGGGAGGCAAATTGACCTTGAAGAACTTCAAGAGTCAAGTGGTGAAGGAACCTCAAATGATGTCAGCCAACATGAGGAGGAGACTCCTGTTGAGCCGATAGATGAATCTGTACCTCCAATACGTTCCATTAGGGTCAGGAACACACCTGATTTTTATTATGGTTATCACATCACCACTGAAGGTGATACATTTATCAGTGATAGTACACTGATAGATTTGGATGAACCTAATAATTATAGGGAAGCCATGGCAGGCCCTGAGTCTGTGAAATGGAAGGAGGCTATGGACAGCGATATTCAGTCCATGTATGACAATCAAGTTTGGAACTTGGTTGACAATGTACCAGGTCGTAAGACAGTTGGGTGCAAATGGATCTTCAAGAAGAAGACCGGCATGGATGGGAACGTACACACTTATAAAGCATGACTGATTGCGAAGGGCTTTACTCAAACTCCGGGAGTTGACTATGATGAGACCTTCTCACCAGTAGCTAAGACTAAGTCTATTAGAGTGTTGTTAGCCATAGCTGCATTTCATGATTATGAAATATGGCAAATGGATGTCAAAACCGTTTTCCTTAATGGGAAGTTGGCTTAGGATGTTTACATGGCTCAACCAGAGGGTTTTGTCGATCCAAAATACCCTAATAGAGTGTGTAAGCTTGAGAAATCCATTTATGGATTGAAACAAGCATCTTGCAGATGGAATCTTTGCTTTGATGAGAAAGTCAAAGAGTTTGGCTTTTCTAGGAATGAGGATGAGTCTTGTGTGTATGTCAGGGCTAGTGGGAGCATAGTTAGCTTCTTGGTGTTGTATGTGGATGACATACTTCTCATAGGAAACGACGTCCCAACTTTGCAGGAGGTTAAGTCCTGGCTTGGGAAGTGTTTCGCTATGAAGGACCTTGGGGAAGCTGCCTATATCCTAGGGATAAGGATATTGAGAGATAGGAGTAAGAGACTAATTGGACTTAGTCAAAGTACTTATGTGGATAAGGTACTTAAGAGGTTCAATATGCAAGATTCCAAGAAAGGAGAATTACCGATCCAGAGTGATGCCAAGCTAAGTAAGACTCAGAGTCCGAGTACAGAGGCTGAAAATAGTTGAGATGAGTCAGATACCATATGCTTCCGCTGTGGGCTCGATCATGTATGTTATGAATTGTACTCGCCCTGATGTGGTCTTTGCTTTGAGCATGCTTAGTAGATATCAAGGGAATCTTGGCAAGGCACACTGGACAGCGGTAAATAACATTCTCAAGTATCTGCGGAGGACTAAGGACTGGGTCCTTACCCTCGGAGGAAGTGATGACTTGAGAGTGAAAGGATATAGTGATGCTAGCTTTCAAACTGATAGGGATAATTTCCGCTCTCAGTCAGGATGGGTCTTTATCCTAAATCGAGGAGCAATAACTCGGAAAAGTTCCAAGCAGGAGACAGTAGCTAATTCAACTTGTGAATCAGAGTACATAGCAGCAAGCGAGGCAGCAAAAAAGGCGATATGGCTAAAGAACTTCATTGGAGACCTTGGAGTTGTACCAGCTATAAAGGAGCCAATGGAAATTTTCTATGAAAGTGAAAGTGCGGTTGCTTTGGCTAAAGAACCAAGAGATCACAGGAGATCTAGGCACATTGACAGAAAATACCATTTCATTAGACATAGAATAGAAGGACTCCTCGTGGCAAAGAGGGTATCATCAGATGAGAACCCGGCAGATCCCCTCACGAAGGGACTGAGCAGGGTTAAGCATTTACAACATGCGAGGTGCATTGGGTTGAAGGATGATATTAGTTTCAATAATTAGATTCCTGAAACTTGTAAAATGTAATTTACATTTGATGATAAATAAAAGTTGTTGTTTATTTATGAGTAAGGTGTTACTATCTTGTGTTGATTGTTTACTATGTTTCAATTTTGCATGTTTTTACTTCCAGAATAATTATGTTATTATTCAAACCATCCACAGTCAGTCAAACTTTGGAAGTAAGTATTGATTTAAGACTGTCATGAATTTGGCTTGTATGATTTGTCTAAAGTGCTTTAGACAATGCAATGGTTGCTACAACATTCTTGAGTACTCATAAGGGCTGAGTATTGGATTCAACCCACGCTCACTTGCATCACTTCATGGAATTCATCTCGAGTCATCGTTAGACAACAATATCATATAAATCTTCAAACCTAGAGATATGAGTTGTTGACTATGAGTTGGTTATTCATTGATTGTACGAAACCGCATTGGTAACTCGATGTTATAAAATGTGCCTTTGTGAGTAATTCAACAAGTAGTTAGTACAAGAATATCAGCCGAAGTTTATCTGTTCCTTCTAGAAATAGAAGCGATATCTGGGCCCCTCGATGATTTGGTTTTGACCTATGTACCAGGCCCGATCAGAACCTGATATGTGCATAATTAGTTAATTATTTAGCATACATTTTTATTCATTTTTAACTAATTATGTGTATAATGTGGACAAAAGGTACTTAATAATGTTTAAATTTTGATTTCAGTCCAAAAGACATGCTTGGGAGTGAAAGGGAATGAGGGGAAGAAATTAGAGACCAAAGAATGAAGAATGAGGGACAAAAGCCTTCCTACTCTGCGAGTTCACGAGCCTACTCGGCGAGTTCATTAGAATATTCTAGAAGATAAGTCAAGACTCCTGGTATGACACGGATAACTAACATTTACTCGGCGAGTTGGGTCTGCTACTCGCCGAGTACACCCTGTTTTGTGATAATTATAAATACCAAACTATTATCTGATTGGAAGGACTTCTGACGTTTTTGGAGCTTCATCTGCGATTGAAGAACCCTTGGAGGAGCTAAGGAACCCTAATCTTCAATCCCTTGAAGAATCAAGGCAATTAGGTTAATCATTCCACTTAGCTTTAGGAATTAAGTATGTTTAGCTTAGTTAAATTTGTTTTTGTGTTTGTTTTTACTGCAACTATGAACTAAATTCGTTTTTGTTTCTGTTTGGGGAATACCAAGTAACTCCTATGGTTTAATTCTTAGTTTTTGATTGATTTTCTATTGGTGATTTATTAAATTAAGTTTGTTAAAGAACCTTATGCATTAATCACAACTATTTTCTGTTAATTGGAAGATAATTAAGCTGCATAAACATCTCTTAGTTGTTAACCTCATATGTCTATGTGAACACTTAATCATATGCTTAGGAATAATGAATATGAAACTAAGATTAACAAGAGAATGGGTAAATTAATGTGTGAGCTTGTTTGAGAAACCAACAAACAAGAGGTTAATTGAATCGCCAATTTGATTAACCAATTACAAATCTTATTTAATCCAAATAATTAATCTAGGGAATTAATTAGTTTAAACACTTGATCACTGCTTGAATTAATTGATTGTCTAAGGGTTAGTAGTAATGAACATGAACCTAACCACTATAGTTGATAGCCAATAGCAATTAATCTATCATAAATTCAAAATAACCATAGGAGTGAATTGGTTGAACCTAAATAGAAACATCTTATTCAAATTTGGTGAATCAGTTACTTGCTTTAGTTATTTAGTTAATTAAGTGTTTAAGTTGTGTGTTTAAGTTTCTAGTCTTGCAAAACTAGAGAAAAACCCTTTTTACTTTCATTATTTGCTTAGTCAAAATTAGTTATTAGGTTAATTTCCGTTCCCTGAGTTCGACACCCTACTAATCCAACTATACCACTAAAAGACAGGTTCACTGCCTTTGTGTGCTAAATTTATTAATTAAAAGTAGGAATAAAATAAGTGCATTTTACACACATCAAGTTTTTGGCGCCGTTGTCGGGGAACGGTTCTAAAAAGTTAATCTAATTCCTAATTTTTTCGATCCTTTGTGTGAGTTTACTGGCATAAAGTTAATTTATTGCAATTTAGTAGTTAGTAATTAGGTGTTAGCATCTGTTTTAGTTTTAATATTAAGTTTAGTTTTTTTTTTTTTTTAAATTTCACTGTTACTCGCCGAGTGCATTCGCACCTACTCGGTAAGTATAAGTGTATTTTGCAGTTAATTTTCGTTTTTTTTAGTTGCATTTTTTGTTCTTTTTACGTTTTTATCTTGTTCTATTTCAGGACTTTCATGACCAGAGGATCAAACATTCCGCTGGTACCCCCGTTTGAAGACCCCGAATCCGCATTAAAAAGGAACAAAGGAAAGGACGTGGAGAGCTCGAGTACACCCAAGAAGTCACCTTTGTCTAACGTGAAGACTATTTTTGGGAAGAAAAAGAGCAGCAAAGCAGGTCCATCCAGCGCATCTTTAGCAAGTGAAGAACCGATCAAGGAAGACACCGAGTACGACACCGAGGAGGAAGAAGAACTTACATACGGGCACGACTCCGATTCCGGCGACGAGTTAGCTCTTACCATGGCTAACATTGATGAAATCCCCATAGGGGAATGGAAGAAGAGGATACGCGATGACACTGGCCCGGGACTTGTGCAACCCGCAATTCCCGCGACTGCTACTTTTGAGCTCAAGGGTCATATCCTAGCATTACTTAAAGAAATACCTTTCTATGGAAAAGACCACGAAGATGCCTACAAGCATTTGGATGAAGTCAATGATGTAGCTAATTACTTTAATGTTCCAAATGTGCCTCGTGAGACTCAGCTGCTTCGCATGCTTCCAGTGACATTCAAAGGCGCTGCAAAAGACTGGCTCAAATCACTTCCCCCCTGATCAGTCACCACATGGGCCAAGATGAAGGAAGAATTCATTGATCACTTTTTCCCACCTTCCAAGATAGCCAAGTTGAAGAAGGCCATTGCTAACTTTGAACAACAAGTTGGAGAGTCGCTATATGAAGCTTGGGAGAAGTATAAAAAGTTTGCTACGAAATTGCCCACACCATGACCTCAATAGCCAGCAAGAAGTCTTCGTCTTCTATGATGGAGTCAATGTCACAACCAGACAGTTATTAGACTCGCAAGGCCCGCTCACAAAGAAGCCACCCCCGATGATCAAGGAATTGATTGAAGAATTCTCTAAACACTCTAGAGAATACCACAACCCTAGAAATGATGTTACTAGGGGAGCCGCATATGCAGCTACTGAAGACTTATCCGTTGTCATGGCTATGATAAAAACCATGGATAAGAGGATGGATAAAATGGATCAAACGATCCATACTATTCAGGTGGGTTGTGAAAACTGCAATGGGCCTCATCTTGCTAGAGATTGCGACTTGGATGAGAATGACAACAAGAAGGTGCAAGTATGTTACTCAAGTGAGGACCGATATGATGAAGACTGACGCAAACAAAAGAAAGAGTGGCTCCCTTATGAAGAGTACATGAAGGCCAAGGAGGAGAAGTTCAGGCAAAAAGGAAGAGGTTTCTACCAAAAGGAGGAGCCGGTACAAGAGAGAAAGCCAAGCTTGGAAGAGATGCTTACCAAATTTGTGGCTGCTTCCAAAAAAGACATAGTGATCATGATGCTGCAATTCAAGAAACAAGAACCATGCTAAGGAACCAGCAAGCATCTATCCATAATATAGAAACGCAGCTTGGGCAACTTGCTCAACAAATCAACCAAAGATCACCGGGCGAACTTCCTAGTAAAACCGAAAATAACCCACGAGGCGCGCACATAAATATAGTTACAACAAGAAGTGGGAAAATAATCACTCCCTTGGCCCCTATTCAGACTGAAGCATCAAAGGAATCACAGAAGGAGGAGGCAGAAAATCAAGCAGAAAATCAAAATCTTCAATCTAACAGCTCTACTCGCCGAGTACCAAATATGGACTCGGTGAGTACACTGCCAAATCCGAAGGAACAGGTCCCTGAAAAGTTGTATCAACCTCCAATGTCATACCCAACCCGAGCTAAGAAGGAGAAGCAGGAAGAGGAGTACCAGAAGTTTCTAGATCATATCAAGGCTCTTCAAATCAACATACCCTTCATTGAAGTTGTCATACAAATGCCCAAATATGCAAAGTTCCTTAAGGAACTTCTCATTAATAGAAGGAAGATGGAGGAAGTGAAGAAGGTAGTCCTCAATGAAAACTGCTCAGCTGCTATGCTAAATAAGCTACCAAATAAGAAGGGTGACCCGGGGAGTTTGACTTTACCTTGCCAATTTGGCAACTTGGCTACCATTCATGCCTTAGCCGATTCAGGAGCAAGTGTGAACCTAATGCCATATTCATTCTTCAAGAAGTTGGATCTCCCAGAACCAAGGCCAATTCGCATGGCAATTCACTTAGCAAACAAGACAGTCACTTTTCCACGAGGCATATGTGAAGACTTATTGGTCAAAGTGGACAAGTTTGTATTTCCTACTGATTTCATCATTCTAGACATGGAGGCGGATCCCCAAGTCCCAATCAGCCTTGGAAGACCCTTCCTCAACACGGCAAGTGCTATAGTAGACATGAGGGACTCGAAGCTGACCTTGCGGGTAGGAGAAGATTCAGTCACATTTGGGGTAGATCAAGCTATGAAGTATGCAAGGAACAGTGACGACACAACGTTCTCAATTGACATGCTTGATGAGTTATTGGAGGAATGCATAAGCGAAGATTCCAGCAAGTTCAAAATTTATGATGAAGAATTTGATCCAGAAAAAGACTTAATAGAGATTGAAAGGCTGCTGGAAGAAGCTGAGTTTGAAGAATTGGTGAAGCAAGCTGACAGCTCTACTCGCCGAGTAGGGCTGATATACTCGCCGAGTTCCTCCTTAGAAAAGGCAGAATTTGTAAATGCAGCCACAAACTCGTCGAGTACCTTACCTGCACTCAGCGAGTCCAACAGTCGATTCCAAAAATCTGAGCTCAAAACGTTACCAGAACATTTGGAGTATGCTTTCCTTGAAGAGGGCAACCAAAAGCCAGTAATCATAGCCTCTGACCTTGAAGAGGGCAACCAAAAGTGTTGAAGAAGCGGAAGCGGGCCACAACATGGAGCATCACCGACATCAAGGGATTGAGCCCATCCTATTGCTCTTACAAGATCAATCTGGAAGAAGGAGTAAAGCCGGTTTTATAGCACTAAAGAAGATTAAACCTGAATATGCAAGAAGTAGTCAAGAAGGAAGTTGTTAAACTCTTAGATGCGGGAATTATATATTCCATTTCCGACAGTCCGTGGGTGAGTCCGGTCCAAGTGGTGCCCAAGAAAGGAGGGATGATGGTCATAACCAACGAAAAGAGCAAGCTAATTTCGACACGAATGGTAACCGGTTGGAGAGTGTGCATCGATTATCAAAAGCTAAACGATGCCACTCGTAAAGACCATTTTCCCTTACCTTTTATTGATCAAATGTTAGAAAGATTATCGAGCCATAGTTACTATTGCTTTCTAGACGGATTCTTGGGTTATTTCCAAATACCCATAGACCCAATGGACCAAGAAAAGACCACATTTACTTGCCCAAGTGGGACTTTTGCTTATAGGCGCATGCCCTTTGGGCTATGCAATGCACCCACGACTTTTCAAAGGTGTATGACAGCCATATTCCACGATATGGTAGAAAAATTCATGGAAGTTTTTATGGACGACTTTTCCGTTTTTGGATCTTCTTTCCATGATTGTCTCACAAATCTTGACTTAATGCTTGCTAGGTGTGAAAAAACCGACTTGGTCCTCAACTAGGAGAAATGTCACTTTATGGTTGAGGAGGGTATAGTGTTAGGCCACAAGGTTTCCAAAATTGGAATTGAAGTGGATCGGGCAAAGATTGACACCATTGCCAAATTACCCCCACCAACTAATGTGAAGGGCATTAGAAGTTTTCTATGACACGCGGGTTTTTATCGGCATTTCATAAAAGATTTTTCCAAAATAACTAGACCTCTAACACAATTACTATTAAAAGATGCACCATTTAATTTTACTAAAGAGTGTTTAGAGGCATTTGAATTTTTAAAGGAAAAATTAACTAATGCCCCGATCATTGTTGCACCAAATTGGAGTTTACCCTTTGAAATTATGTGTGATGCTAGTGACTTTGCATTAGGAGCTGTCCTTGGTCTAAAGGTTGATAAGCACTTTCGACCCATATATTATGCTAGCAAGACTCTAAATCCAGCCCAAGAAAATTACACCACCACGGAAAAAGAATTATTAGTTGTGGTGTATGCTTTTGATAAGTTCCGTCCTTATTTAGTTTTATCTAAAACAATCGTTTTACTGACCACTTTGCTATCAAGTATTTATTTGCCAAACAAGATGCCAAGCCAAGACTGATACAATGGGTGCTACTTCTTCAAGAGTTTGACATAGAGATACGAGACAAAAAGGGGATGGAGAATGTAGCAGCTGACCACTTGTCAAGGCTTGAAAACCCGCAATTGCACGAAGATAGAGTTGGCGATGATTTTCCGGACGAGTATATTATGGTGACCGTGGGAGAAGAACCATGGTTTGCAAATATAGCTAATTACTTAGCTAGCAATTACATCCCAAAAGATCTCACAAGTCAACAAAAGAAGAAATTCTTTTCCGAGATAAAATATTACTTTTGGGATGAACCATATCTTTTCCGAAGCTGCACGGATGAGATCATACGAAGATGCATGTTCGGGAATGAAAGCCAGAAAATATTAGAGCATTGTCGTAGTGGGCCCACGGGTGGACATCATGGAGCACATTACACTGCAAAGAAGATCTTTGACATTGGGTTCTATTGGCCCACAATTTTTAAAGATGCAGCCCAATTTGTAAAAGAGTGTGATGCTTGTCAAAGAGTGGGAAACATTTCATCTCGAAATGAAATGACACAACATAGTATCCAAGTATGTGAAGTATTTGATGTGTGGGGGATCGACTTCATGGGACCATTTCCCATGTCTAAAGGCAACAAATACATATTGGTGGCGGTGGATTATGTATCCAAATGGGCGGAGGCACAAGCGTTACCAACTAATGACGGTCGGGTAGTGGTGCGGTTTTTAAAGAAGTTATTTTCACGATTTGGAGTCCCGAAAGCTCTTATAAGTGACCGAGGCACGCATTTTGCCAATGATCAACTATAGAAGGTGCTAAGGAAATATGGGATAACCCATAAATTTTCTACATCCTACCATCCACAAACTAGTGGACAAACCGAAGTGACAAATCGAGCTTTAAAGCGAATCTTGGAGAAATCGGTGGGGAGCAATCGCAAAGAATGGTCGGATAAGCTAGACGATGCACTTTGGGCTTTCCGTACAGCTTTCAAAACCCCTATTGGTACTACACCATATAGGTTAGTTTATGGAAAGCAATGTCATTTGCCGGTGGAGATAGAGCATAAAGCTTTTTGGGCTTTAAAGATGTGAAACTTCAACATGGAGGAACTCAAGAGCAGCCGGTTAATGTAAATGAATGTTCTTGAGGAACTTAGAAATGATGCATACTCTAGTTCGTTGATCTATAAAGAGAAGACCAAGATGTGGCATGTCAAGAGGATAAAAGAAAATAAAGAATTTCATGAAGGCCAAAAAGTGTTGCTCTTTAATTCACAACTAAAGCTATTCTCGGGAAAACTCAATTTAAGATGGGATGGTCCTTTTCTGGTAAAGACGGTGTTTCCACATGGTGCTATAGAGCGATTGTCAAGAGATGGAACACCTTTCAAGGTCAATGGACATAGGGTCAAAAAGTATAAAGAAGGAGTCCCCAGGAATGAAGGTATGGAAGAATTGTTGTTGCTGGAGGGAATTGAAACCACGTAAAAGGGGAGGAGTCCGGCTAATGACTCCTTAAAAAGAAGCGCTTCTCGGGATGCAACCCGAGTCTCAAGTTTGCATTTTCTTTCCTTTCCTTTATTTTTATTTTTATTTTATCTTTTTCATTCGTCTTCTTCTAAGAATATAATTGCTTGAGGGAAAGCAATGCCTAGAGAGTGGGGTGGATGGTTAAAAATGAGAAAATACATTAATTTTTCAAAACATTCAAATTTTTTTCAAACTGCAAGGATTACTCACTGAGTAGGCACGTATACTCGGCGAGTACCTGCCCAAGTAACCCAATAAACGCATAACAGCAGTTCTACTCGGCGAGTAGCCAACTTACACAGATGGTTTATAATCTGTAAAATAAGGGTTTTCTCCCATTTAACCTATACACTCGCCGTGCACGGCATCCTTCAAGCATTCTCTGTGATTTCTTCAATTTTCCACTTAATCTTCGTCTTTCAAAGGAAAAGGTAAGATCTTTACACTTAAAACTCATCAAAGGTTCAAGCTTTATCATTGATTTGCCCTTATTTTGCTTAAATTCGGATTTGGGGGTTTCCTCAGATTCTAGGGTTCTAACTTTGCCATGAATTAGGTAATGTTAGGAGAAATTTCTTTTGGATTTATGGTTATTTGACTTAATACAGCAAACCCCTATGAAAAATTAGGAGTTTTGGACAGCCTATATATGATCGACGAATTTTGGTCCCGATGTTCATCCTACTCGCCGAGTAGGTCGTGTACTCGGAGAGTAGGAGGCTATACAGAACTGTTTTATTCGATTTTAATTACTGGGTGTTGTTTGTTTGTGCTTTCTTAATGTTGTTATGCAGGTACCATGTCCAGAAGGGGTCAGTCTTCACGAGGGGGAAGCCAAGAGGACATCCCATGGCTCTCGTTCCGTCAAATTACATCCAAATCGTCTCATTCCCGTGCAAAGAACAAGTTGGAGGCGCTGAAACAGAAGGAGATTCATTTACCCAACGCTGTTGACTGGTATTGGTTGGGAAAAGTGGGTTTGGAGGAGGAGCTCACACCATATTTGGTGAAGGAGTGCAACTTGGGGGATACCACCATCATATGTGATGGTTGGTTGCAGTTATTCAAGCTACAAGAACCTGTTTATGCTGAACTGTGTTGGGAATTTTTTGCTACCATCTCATTCCGAGGTGGTAGTGAGTATTACAACCCCAACATAATTTCTTTTTCTCTTGGTGGTGAGCTGCGACAATGCAGCATGGCTGAATTTTCCTGGAGGCTGAGGATTTATGATTAAAACACTATGCTGACTGAGGATTTTGAAGCCTTTCTGGGAAACTGCCATAAGGATCTTCCCGAGGCAGTGGTTGCCTCTACCTGGTGGAATACTATTGCCAACCGGGTGTATAATCCTTCTACCGCTCAGGAGGGTCATATTCGCTCGCCGATCCATCATCTTATTCACCACTTCGTGGCCAACACGATCAACATGTTGAAGGATTAGGACAAGGTTCCAACCCTTGATACCTTCTATCTTTGGAGTATTATTACTCCCGACGTTTTCTGCAACATCCCCTATTGCATAGCTAAGTTTCTTGCGGAAGGGGCTGTTAAGGAGAAGATCAACTCCAAGATCAATGGAGGGATGTTTGTGACGAGGTTGGCGAGGTCGTTTTGGGTCTTAGATTTGCAAGAAGCAAGAGCGCTCACAGTCATTTATCCCCCCCCCCCCCCGTTCAACACTGCATTATATAGGAGGGCACGGATCGTGGAGAAGTTTGGTGATTCCTTTTCCATTCCACATGCGGATGAGCCGGCAATCCTCGAGGAGTCAGGAAGGCGGGTAAGGCAACGTAGCGAGCGGGTACAAGAAGACCCACCGGTTATTCCGGTGGAGGAGGACAACGATGGGTGGAATCAAGTGGAGTACCGACGCTATTTGGACGATATTGGAAGAGGAGTAAACTATAATAATCAATCTTTTGAATACCTCTTCCAACAAATGAACATTGCACCAAGACCCGGACCCAGCTATCCATACATTATGAGTTGGGAAGAAAGAATGAGGAGAAGAAATAAAGAAGGAGGAAGCGGAGCTGGAGGAGCCGATATGGAAGAAGAAGATTGAGGACTTTATTTTTATGTTTTATGTTTTTATGGTGTTTTGTTTTGAACAATTGTTAAAACTTGGATGATTTTTGTTTTTTTTAGGATTTTTATTGCTTTCACTTTTAGTTGCTTATTTTTCAGGGATGGAAGGTTAGGAACCATAATAAAGTGTCAAGGGTCAAGTAAGGAATGAGAGATGTTCAAGAAAAAGTACGAAGTATTGTCCTTAGGATTGAGTCCGTTAGAGTCGAGAGTAATGGAGGGTGTTGCTGCTGAAGGGTTTAGAGAAAGGGTCAGTGAAATTTCCAATTTCAAAACCTGAGTCAAAAGGAACACGAGTTGGATCAGTTTTGGAAATATAGTGCCTACTCGCCGAGTGCACAAATTCTACTCGGCGAGTACATGGGTCATTACACGTTATAGTTCCAAGATAAGAGACACTCGCCGAGTACACGGCAATACTCGCCGAGTAGACTTGCAATTTTCGAGTTCCAGAGCTGTTTTGAGCATTTTCATTGCAATACTTGTCCGTTTTTCGTGAAGAATTGTTACTGAAGATTTCTAAGAAGTTTTTCCCTTGATATTTTCGAGCTGTCAACCACACGAGACGAATGACACCCAAGACATGGATGAGCTGTTCCCATGTCTAAAGTCAAATGAAGATGGAGCTGAAAAGAAGAGTTATCAACCTATCGACTGCTACCCCAGGGGAGTTTGTTCCAATTCTCTCTATAGTTTGCATTTTTATTTTTGCATGATATGCAATGAGGGCATTGCATAAAATAAGTGTGGGGTAGGGGGTTGGTCACATATTATTAAATCTAGAATCTTAATTTGTGCTAATTTTAAAAAAATTTGCATACCAAGAATATGAATTAGGAATTAATTTAGAAAATTTTGGTAAAAATAATAATTAGGATTCCGTGTTAGAATTGTATGGATAATTGCATGAAGACCCAAATATTTAGTTGAGCCAATATATGTTATAATGTATTTGTGGCCTCCCTTATTCTAGTAAAATCATGGGACAAAAACACAACCTTGCTTAGCCCGAGGGATGCAATATGTTTAGCATCGTGTACTTGAAATGTATCCAGGAAAATTGTTATTTTAGCCAATAAATGTTGAAGTTGAGCGCCCCTGCTTAAGCATGTAGGGCTTTGAGTGAAAAAAAAGTGAGATACATGTTAAAAAAAGAGAATTACAAGAAGAGTTTGAAGAGTTTTGAAGCTTTCAAAGTGGAGATCAAAAGATTGAAAATTCTGAAAATTAAAATTTTTTGAAGATACCAAAGATCAAGAAGATAGTGAATTCAAAGAAATCAAGATCAAATGCCAAGAAGTGAAGAATTCCAAAGAACTCTAGTGTGGTATCATGTATTGTAATTCTAGACTATGTATGCTTGGGTTGCTCAATCAAAAATACCTTGAGGATAAGAGGTTTTCTAGGGATGGATTCGGAGGGATGCATAAAATGAGCATTGTTCGGGAAAAGTGGGTGAATGTTTATAAGGATTGTGAGTATTTAGAGTATGGGGGTATTTAGGACAATTTTAGACACCAATGCATGCGTTGCGGTCTTGGCATAATGGCTGGGTTAGATTGGAGTTGTCATATGTGGTTCTAAAATGTTAAAATTCAGTTTTGCTTGGGGGCAAGCAAAAGTCAAATGTGGGGTATTTTAATATGTGCATAATTAGTTAATTATTTAGCATACATTTTTATTCATTTTTAACTAATTATGTGTATAATGTGGACAAAAGGTACTTAATAATGTTTAAATTTTGTTTTCGGTCCAAAAGACATGCTTGGGAGTGAAAGGGAACGAGGGGAAGCAATTAGAGACCAAAGAATGAAGAATGAGGGACAAAAGCCTTCCTACTCTGCGAGTTTACGAGCCTACTCGGCGAGTTCATTAGAATATTTTAGAAGATAAGTCAAGACTCCTGGTATGAGACGGATAACTACCATTTACTCGGCGAGTTGGGTCTGCTACTCGCCGAGTACACCCTGTTTTGTGATAATTATAAATACCAAGCTATTATCCCATTGGAAGGACTTCTGACGTTTTTGGAGCTTCATCTGCGATTGAAGAACCCTTGGAGGAGCTAAGGAACCCTAATCTTCAATCCCTTGAAGAATCAAGGCAATTAGGTTAATCATTCCACTTAGCTTTAGGAATTAAGTATGTTTAGCTTAGTTAAATTTGTTTTTGTGTTTGTTTTTACTGCAACTATGAACTAAATTCGTTTTTGTTTCTGTTTGGGGAATACCAAGTAACTCCTATGGTTTAATTCTTAGTTTTTGATTGATTTTCTATTGGTGATTTGTTAAATTAAGTTTGTTAAAGAACCTTATGCATTAATCACAACTATTTTCTGTTAATTGGAAGACAATTAAGCTGCATGAACATCTCTTAGTTGTTAACCTCATATGTCTATGTGAACACTTAATCATATGCTTAGGAATAATGAATATGAAAATAAGATTAACAAGAGAATGGGTAAATTAATGTGTGAGCTTTTTTGAGAAACCAACAAACAAGAGGTTAATTGAACCGCCAATTTGATTAACCAATTACAAATCTTATTTAATCCAAATAATTAATCTAGCGAATTAATTAGTTTAAACACTTGATCACTGCTTGAATTAATTGATTGTCTAAGGGTTAGTAGTAATGAACATGAACCTAACCACTATAGTTGGTAGCCAATAGCAATTAATCTATCATAAATTCAAAATAACCATAAGAGTGAATTGGTTGAACCTAAATAGAAACATCTTAATCAAATTTGGTGAATTAGTTGCTTGCTTTAGTTATTTAGTTAATTAAGTGTTTAAGTTGTGTGTTTAAGTTTCTAGTCTTGCAAAACTAGAGAAAAACACTTTTTACTTTCATTATTTGCTTAGTCAAAATTAGTTTTTAGGTTAATTTATGTTCCCTGAGTTTGACACCATACTAATCCAATTATACCACTAAAAGACAGGTTCACTGCCTTTGTGTGCTAAATTTATTAACTAAAAGTAGGAATAAAACAAGTGCATTTTACACACATCAGAACCTAATTGATGTGCTCAATTTAGTTCTATGTCGAAACAAATTAGAGATCGAGAAAAAAATGTTGGACAATAAGTAAGACCATGTTCCATGTGTTTGTCCGGCTGATATCATGAGAACAGAGGATTATATGATCACTTATCTTAAATGGCGTATCATCATCATCTCAGTTCCGAGAGACTTTGAAAGAGCTAAGATTGCTAGTTAGATTTTGAAGTCATATTTGCAAATATAGTTATTAGACTTATCCAAGTGGGAGACTATTGAATATAGTGTCTAAGTCCATAACTTTATTTGGTATGTACTTGACCCAACCCAGCATGATCCATTTGGGTTGCATGGCATTGCAATACTTGGATAAACTAAATGAGAGAATGAGGCACTTGTGATTATTAATATATTATAAGCTCTAATATATTAATAATAGTATTATTTAATTAGTATTGATCAAATATTAATTTGGTGATCAAAGTGAGACTAATTAAATATATAGGGTTGATTATGACAATCATCAATTATTTTATGGTGGATTAATGATCCATGGTTTATGGGTTATGGATGTAACCATTTGGAGCTCCATGGATAGTCCATGGGAGTTACAAACCCATGGGCCATGAGAAATGAAGAGTCATGACAATTATGGGTCTTCATGATGAAACCCTAATTGTGACACCACTATAAAAGGACCCTTTGGCTAGCAAAATCGGACCTAGTGTTACTAGAGAGGGCATAACCGATTTTTAAGTGTAAGAATTATTCTCTCAAGTTATTCCAAGTTTTGTGGTGTTGTGTGAAGCATTTGAGGCACGACATTTGGGGTGCTAGGCTCACATAGTCTTGAAGGAATCCAAGCAACAACAAGGTATGTATTTCTAGTAGTTTTTATGTTTTATGTAATCCCCATGTCATGCTAGTTAGGAAATAACCTTGAAAAAGAATTTTGCATGTATATAGAGAAAACATAGATTCAAGGTTATTAGGGTTGCATGTACACTTAGGAAGTGTTAGAATGCTCAAAACCCATCAATACATTGTATAAAACCTGTATAGCATGTTTATTCAATATATATTCCAAATAACATATGAGGCACATACACATAACACGTATTTCATAGAGAATAAATCATATCTATGAGTCAGAAGAAAGTGAATATAAATTCACACATATAACACAGATATATACATATAACACGTATTTCATATCAAATACTTCATAATTATGCATTAGAAGAAAGTAACTACACACTCACTTGATCAGAAGATGATCGGGCAGCACTACGGCTCTAAGAGTAGTATTCTTCGGTGAAACCGGGATCACTTTACACAACGGGCTTCTCGCTAGCAGAGCTTCAGCTCGGAAACTATTTTCTTCTCAGGATCTTCGGGCTTCGTGACTCGCTTTGGGTCTCGGGATGCTATTGGGGCTTTGGGGGTACTTCTTTGCATGTAAATCGAGGTAATATGAGTGAGAGGAGAGAATTTGAGCAACCAAACTCTGCTGGCCCTTCAAATCTATTTATAGGGCAAAGTTTTCATTTTCCACGTCGTGGGTTTGGTCGTCATTGCATGCTTCATCGCAAGTTGGGTCTAGGAGACTCCAGGAGGCGTCAAAAGACTTTCCATGTCGTGGCACTGTTTGCCACGTCGTGGTGGCTGACAGTTTTGGGGTTTCGCGCCCCGAACTTTAGAAATTCATAACTTTTGCATACGAACTCCGTTTTCGACATTCGTTATATCGACGCGTAGGTGAGAATATGCTCTACAACTCTCGTTTAGACTCCATTGGCTAACTTTGGCTTTATTTTTAATATATTATAAATATATTACTTTTATATTATTTTTAGTAGGCCGGGACAGGAAAACTCCAATAGAAATTCATAACTTCTTCATCCGACATCCATTTTTGTCTGTCTTTTTACTGTTGGACTACTATCGAAGAGATCTTAGGTTCTCATTTAGATTTTTTCAGCTAAAAATCACTCGATCTCATATTCGAGTATCCGGGTTGCATACCGCTAAGTCGAAACTTCGGAAAATAACTTCCTCATACGAAGTCAGATTTGGGCATTCTTTTTATGCACGCTCTCGGTATAACGAAATCTTCAAATTTCGTTTAGATTGCTAAGGATATATATCGCTCTATCTTAAAATTCATATTTTACGTCATTCGGCGTCGTGTCGGTTCTGTCGCGAAACTTTGACAGATCAAAACTTCTTCGTTATAACTCGGATTTCGACGTTCTTTATATCTCCGGAATCCTTGTTTCGACCACTACAACTTTATGTAAAGATATTAGGTTTATCTCACACTTCATTTTGACGCTTATTTTATTCTTAATTCAATTAATACACACAACTAAACACAAAACACATAATACTCAAATAATACACTTCTATTATTTCAAAACGGGTTACAAAGGTTAACCTAGACTATTATATTAACATTAATGACAAGCCCAGAAACACAAGCGTTACACTTTCCACCTTCAAGATATAATGGAAACAAAGGACTATGTGGTCCTCCCCTTACCAAAAAATGTCATGGAGATGAAGAATCAGAATCACCACCCATCATTGGTAAAAGTAAGGGTGATGGGGAAGACACAGATGATGAACTCATGAGATTGTTTTATGTTGGTGGGGGCATGGGTTTTGCTACTGGATTTTGGATTACATGTGGGGCTTTCCTTGTCAACCGTCGAGGGAGACATGCATTTTTTCATCTTTTTGATAGCTTCAAAGATTGGGTTTATGTGAAGGTGGTTGTGTTCGTTTCAAGTTTGCAAAAGGCTAGACAGATGTAATTTGTTATCTAATTCTTATTTTTGACTTCTTATTTCCCAGTATAGAATGTAATATGGTAGTGGTTTTTAATCCCCCAATATCAATAAATTAAGACTACTTTTGGCGCATTTTTGTGACTTGGTAGTCGGTAATTAAGTGCGCTTTATTTATGTTTAATTAAAAATGAGCTTTCAATTAGATGGGTGGGCCATTAGGTTTAACTAATAAAGAACTCTTAAAAACCAAGACTGATACGACGCACAAGGCACGACATGATTCAGTGACAATAAAAATAATTAAAAAATATCAGGCATTCAATCATCTTCTCCAAGTTGATTGTCAACGAATCGTTTTCTACTCTTCTTCAGCTATACTTCTTCCAGTCACTAAACACCAAGGTATGTTGCATAGTTTCCTACTTTCATTCTACCCCAATTCTACTCTCCTATCAGCTCTCTAGTCTCTAGTTTCATGCATAGTAATGTAAGTATGTAACATTGTAATGAATCTTCTCTGCATGCATGTAAATTGTATAGAAATTGTGTCTATAAATTGTAATTTGGTTGACTGATTGACTGTATATGCTACATTATGATTGTAATGTGTAAATTTGTATGTAAGATGCATGCTAGTACATTGCTAATTTGCTAGTTAATACTTTTGCTGTTAATGTTATAAATGAAATAATGAATTATGAATCGGGTTTGTTACTTTGTATACTCTCTGTATATTTCTCTCTTTCTTAATTTATATGTGATCAAATATAATCATTGTTTTATACTTATGTTGTATTGTTGTCTTGCTGATTTGTTGTTAATTAAGTGTTTACCTGTAAAGTCAGAAGTGAAAACTGTTGCGAACTTATGATTATGATGTAATGTTGTTAACTGTTTGACTGTTTCAGTGTTCTGTCAGTTGTCACTGTTATGTACTTATGTTATAGTGTTATTTTATACAAGATTACAATTAGATATGTTTTGATATTTTGATGTTTTCTAAATTTTAATTTCTATTTTGTTATACATAATGGTTTCGACTTTAGATGACCTAGGTAGGAGATATGGTGCACAAGGTCCAAGTAATAAAAACAATTTTGTGTGCTCTTTTTGTGGACAAGTTCTGAAAGGATGAGTATATCGCCTCAAACAACACTTGTTTGGCGGTCATAAAGATGCAAATAAATGTCCAAATGTTCCTATTATTGTCCAGGTTCAGTAGGGTAGAGTTAGACCAATTTCAGAGATTTTGAAGAGGATAAGGAGAAGAAAGTCGGAGAGAATCTTGAAGTTGAAATTAGGCAAGACAATTGGTGGTGTTGATGATCCAGGAAATTCTAAGGGAAGAACTCTTCTAATTGATTGGTGTTGAATTTGTCTTTGTGTTATTTGGATTTAATTTATGTGTATTAGGATGATGGTAAATTTCATTTGAGTTTAATGTGTGTGTATTTGGATTGTTGTTTGAATTTAAGGTAATTGTCTTTGTTACGTACATGTGATGTGAAAAAGGTTATGTTGGTCATTTTTATTCCATGTTGTTGTTATTGGTAAATAGAAAAGGGTAATTTGGTAAAGTTTAGAGTGAATTTTAAAGTACATTGTATTTTGAAAGTAAAGTAATGACATAAAAGGGTATTTTGGTCACTTATGAATATATATTGCATTTTGAAAGTAAAGTCATGACATAAAAGGGTATTTTGGTTACTTATGAATGTATATTGCATTTTGAAAGTAAAGTCATGACATAAAAGGGTATTTTGTTCACTTATGAATGTATATTGCATTTTTATGGTAAAGTTGTGACATAAAAGGGTATTTTGGTCACTTATGAATGTATATTGCATTTTGAAAGTAAAGTCATGACATAAAAGGGTATTTTGGTCACTTATGAATGTATATTGTATTTTGAAAGTAAAGTCATGACATAAAAGGGTATTTTGGTCACTTATGAATGTATATTGCATTTTGTAAGTAAACTCATGACATAAAAGGGTATTTTGGTCACTTATGAATATATGTTGCCTTTTTAAGTAAAGTCATTACATGAAAGGGTATTTTGGTCGCTTATGAAAGTATGTTGCCTTTTTAAGTAAATTAATGACATGAAAGGATATTTTGGTCACTTATGAAAGTATGTTGCTTTTTAAGTAAACTCATGACATATGGCTTTGTATATTTTTGCATGGAAAAATTTGGAATAATGTGCATGCATGTAAATGTGTTATATGGTCCCAGATATGGTTCTACAATGGGTTGAAAGGTCCCGTTGTTCCATTATAAAAACACCTTACTAACTATTAACTAAAAATGGTCCCCATACATAGTGTATTTTCACATGGACCACTTTCTACTTTATTCTCAATATAATATCATGCACATCAACTAATTTAGTTATATATAATAAAAGGAAAACAAGCCATGCATGTTTCAATAACATAAACATCTCCAACATCTTATTATATAAAATGCCCGACAATTAGGACTTTCAATCTGGCTTTACAATAGTTATAAAATGCCCTTTCATTAGGGAATTACCAGTTTACAACATCAACACACCAAGGTTGACACCCCCAAATTCTAACTAAAAGTTGCTTCCAAACATACAAAATGCCAATCATTATTGAGTTTTCTAGTCTGCCTTTACAAAAACATACAAAAGCTTACATTAACCACTCTAACTAACTACAATCACTCCCTAACTTCAAAACAAAAAAAGACCAACCCAAAAAATAACATTGCAACTATCATCCTGTACCTGCCTATTGTCTTCCTTGAATCAGAAACATCTTTCTCACTCTTTGCCACCTTACACTTCTCATGTGACAATAGGAACTCCACTTCAACAATCATTGTCTCCAAATTGTTCATCTCAGACAGATCCTCTTTAGCATCCAGTTTCTGCTTTATAGAATATGAAAGGTTTTTGTAGTACCCTTGTTCATGTTCATTGTCTTTCCAATCAATTAAAAAATGAAAATGTTTTGATTTAGATAGTAAATAAAGATTAAGGAAATCAGTTGCGTTTAATGTACTAACGAAATGAGTTTGATTCACGATCACAAAGATTCCGCAAGAAGAAAATAAAATTACTTTTTTTTCCAAATGCAAAACTAGCATGATAGGCTTTACACGAACAATCAAACCCTAAAATACAAAGGTAGCATGATTAGGATTATTGGGACCTACCAAACTGTTTTGACAATTCCAGAAACTCGTCTATTCTATATATTTATCTCCCACATCGTCGCCACCGCCGTTGTCATGTTCTTGGTTCTCCATCAGATAAATGATCGTCCATCACACTCACAGGTACTCAGCGCATTTGTTCTTCTATTCTCTATTTTCTGTTGAATGTTGGGCTGATTTTTCGGTTTAGATTTTATATTCAACGTCATTTTTTAATTTTTATATACAGACCCAAATAAGATCATTGCTATTTTCATAGGTAGATTTGTATTTGATTTTGTTATTGTGTTTTTTGGGATTTATATCACATTACTTAGGCCCAAAAAATATTTTGGAAAAGATATAGATAATAAATACAAATTTACAAGACTTGCTATGTCTTTGAACGGCTAATTTGGGTCGGTTTATTTCAATGCTTTGATCTTTCATGGAAATTGCATATTGTATGTCCCACCCCCACAAAAGCAGAGACCAATTTGAACCACCCACTTAGAATGATTATCTTCATAGACCGAGATTATATAAATGGAAAATGACTTAAAAGCCCAACGAAGTTTTCAAACCATTCAAAAAACCCCAGTCATGTTTTGGTTGTTCAGAAAAACCTAACGAACTTAACATTTTGTCTAAAAAGTCCAACAAAGTTCCAAACCGTACAAAAAATCCCAATTTTGTTTTGTTTAAGTTCGTTGGGTTTTTTTTTGAACAGTTAAAACATGATTGGAGTTTTTTAAATGTTTTGGAAACTTCGTTGGCCTAACATGTCACTTTTCCGATACGGTAATAGGCCACGTCATCTGTTTCTCGTATTTGACTTTCAGGAAAGTGTAACTTCGTTGGGCTTTTTAGACAAAATGTTAAGTTTGTTGGGTTTTTTTAAACAGACAAAACATGATTGGGGTTTTTTGAACGGTTTGAAAACTTCGTTGGGCTTTTAAGTCATTTTCCCTTATATAAATCCTCGGCTTTTAAGTCATTTTCCCTTATATAAATCCTCACTCATGAGGGCAGTTCATATATGTATCAATACAAACCAAAATCGCCAATATCTTCATCTACAATATGAATCCTTGTGTTTTTATAATTTTCTCACTTCTGTTGCTAACTGCCAGCCAATTGGAAGGAGATGATAGAAATATGAAAAAGTGTTTGGATAAGGAGAGACGCGCTCTCCATCTTTTCAAAGCTCCCCTTGATTGCCCCTTTGGTTGTTTCTATACATGGACAGCTGAAATTGATTGCTGTGCATAGGGTGGAGTCACATGTGACAACCAAACAGGTCATGTCATAGGGCTTGATGTCAGTGACTATTCTCTTGAAGGTAAGTTAAGCCATTCATTTCTTAACTTAACCTACTTGAATCATCTTCATCTTTCCAGAAATTCTCTTCATGGAACCATTCCCAGGTCCATTGGTTCCTTGACTAGATTAAGCTACCTTAACATCGGCTTCAATAATCTTAATGGAACCATTCCTAGGTCCATTGGTTCCTTGACCAAATTAAGTTACCTCGACCTTGGCTCCAATAATCTTAGTGGAACCTTTCCCACCTTCATTGGTTCTTTGACTCGATTAACCTACGTTGACCTTTTCTATAACTCTCTTTATGGAACCATTCCTCAAGAGTTTGGAAACCTCACCAACTTGCAACATCTTTCCCTTGGACCTGATGGAGGATGTAGAGTTGAAAACATAGAGTGGGTGTCTCATCTCTCTCATTTGCATTACCTCGCATTGGATGGGATTTCCCTAGCCAAACAAAATCACTGGGTAGATGTTATTCTGAGCCTCCCGAAACTCTCATATTTATCTTTAGATGGATGTGAGCTATCACAGATCATGTATCCATATTCTTCATTAATTCTCAACTCTTCTTCCTCTATTGTTGAACTTCGACTTGGAAACAACAATCTGACCTCATCCATGTATCGTTGGTTGCTCCCATTTACCAGCAATAGCCTTGTTCATCTTGATCTCTCTGGAAACATGTTAGATGGGATACCCAAATATCTTGGTAACCTCTGTACTCTGGAAACTTTATACTTCTCTTACAACTCTGCTGTTGTCAAATTTTCTGATTTTCTCAACAACCTGTCTGGATGCACATCCCTTTCATTACAATACTTGGTGGCTTCTTATAGCCAATTTACAGGGCCATTGTCTGGTGACATCCAAAACTTTTCATCCTTAGCACGGTTGGACATATCTGATAATCACTTAAATGGAAGTATAAGTGAGAAACTGTGGGAACTACCCTGGCTCCAAACCCTTGACCTTTCTTTTAATAATCTTAGAGTTCCTTCCACATATCACTTGTCAAACATCTCTTATGTTAAATATCTTGATCTGAGCTCTTGCAAGCTGCTAGGGCCTCGCTTCCCCAAATGGATTCACACATTCAAAAATCTTTACCATCTTGATCTTTCTAATACTGGAATTTCAGACACAATTCCTTTGGAGTTTTGGGACGTGTGGCCTTATCCTTTAACATATCTGAATCTCTCTTCCAACAATATTAGTAGGAAAGTGCCAGATTTATTTTTAATCTTTGACGCATATTCAGTGATAGATTTGAGTTCCAACAGCTTTTATGGTCCAATACCTAAATTCTCTTTCGAAATGGAATCAATAAATCTTTCCAGAAACAAATTCTCTGGAGGAATCTCTTTCATATGCCAAGCTGTTTATGGATTCTTATTATTTCTTGACCTCTCTCATAACTCATTAAGTGGACAACTCCCAGACTGTTTGTGGAATTTCGATTCCCTAACAGTTCTTAATCTGGGGCACAACAATTTCTTTGGTAGGCTTCCTCCCTCTATTGGATCTATGATAGAACTCCAGGTGTTGTATTTATACGATAACAACTTCTCTGGAGAATTGCCTTTCTCTTTAAAAAATTGCAAGAGTTTAATCTCGTTGGATTTGGGGGCCAACAAGTTTTCTGATAACGTGCCTGTCTGGATTGGGGAAAACTTATCAGGGTTGAATGTTCTTATCCTAAGATCAAACAAATTCTTTGGAACCATCCCTTTACAGTTATGTCAGTTACCTAATCTTCAAATTCTAGACCTGTCAATGAACAGTCTCCATGGAACCATCCCTTCATGTTTGAGTAATCTTACAAACATGGTTCAACAAGGAGGATTCTCACAAGATGTATTGTTTTATGAAAGAATAAGAGGTTATGCAACTAGAGCGGGGATATATGTCGACCATGCACTGATCGAGTGGCAAGGAGTTGAACGTGAATTCTTTAGCACTCTGAAATTGTTGAAGGCCATTGACCTGTCAAGCAACAATTTAACAGGACAAATCCCATATCAAATTACCAATCTTTCTGACTTGGTTTCCCTGAATCTGTCAAAGAACGCTCTATCCGGAGAGATCCCACAGAAAATTGGTGAGATGAAAAAGCTTTTGACTTTGGATTTATCCAGAAACAATTTCTCAGGGCAGATACCATCAAGCATGTCTCAGATGAGTTTACTGAATTACCTAGACTTGTCATTTAATAACTTGTCAGGGAGAATCCCAACAAACACTCAGCTCCAGTCCTTTCAACCTTCAAGATATGTTGGAAACAAAGGACTATGTGGACCTCCCCTTACCAAAAAGTGTCCTGGAGATGAAGAACCAGTAGCAACATCGGTGATTGGTAAAAATGATGGTGATGGGGAAGACACAGATGATGAACTTGAGAAATGGTTTTATATTGGTGGGGGCATGGGTTTTGCCACTGGATTTTGGATGGCATGTGGGGCTTTACTTCTCAACCGCCGTGGGAGACATGCATTTTTTCAGTTTTATGATAGCTTCAAAGATTGGGTTTATGTGTTCATTGCAAGCTTGAAGATGGCTAGACATACGTAGTTTGTTATCTAATTTCTATTTTAACTTCTTATTTCTCGGTATAGAATGTAATTTGGCTGTGGTTTTTAAATCCCGAATAACAATAAAGTTGCGACTAACACATGGGTGGACACCATGGGTGGCCAATTTCCCCGTGTTGTTTGAAAATTATATTTGTACAAAAACCGGTTTGGAAAACTATTATTTAGTAATTAATCAGCCTAGTGGCTTGGACGGGAAGACTTCTTGAAGTTTTTTGGTTTTTACAATTGATTCAATAGAAATTCATCCTCTCTCATTATCCTCCACGTTTCCATTTATTGCCTAGTATTCTTATCAGTTATACTCTGAACAAAGAAAAGTCATTTTAGTTGGAACAAGGACAAAAAAACACATTACAAAAACCTCAAATAAGGACCAAAATTATTGCAGAAAACCTTTTGGGGCCAAAATTAGAAAATATCAGGTATATTCAAGGACTGAAAATGTAAATAACTCTTTAACATTTATTAGAAAATTATTACTCTTAGTTTTGCCGACCCTTGTTAAAATCATGGTATTTAGATTGGTAAATTTTTGTTTCTCCTGGTACCGTGACATGGATTTTCCTACGGTACCTATAAATTTTATATAAAGTAAATATTTTAAATCTAATTAAGATGCTTTGTTATTGATAAACTTTTGTACTACCATTGCAGCATTGTCAAAATTGTTCTTAACATGTGAATATGCAAGACATGGGTCTGTCACCTAACAAGTCAAAAAGTCAAAAAGTCAAAAGATGGTTAGAATGGCAATATTGTAAATTGATGAAATGAGGACTAATCATTTTACTTGTTGTAAATCCAATGTCATCATAATCCAAACCTAGTAGAAGACTTGGATATAGTCTTTGTTGAATCTTTGTATGTGAAATCCAAAGAGACGATCCCTTAAGCTAAGAAGATATGTATAGTTATTTTACATTGGACAAGGAGCAAATCACATGACCATTATTTCAGTTTACTCCTAAAGAAATTATTAACAACCTTAAGCTTTTAGATAAAATGATTTAGAAGGTCGTAATACATTTTTATGAGCTATAAAAGATGTTACTTGGGCTTAACAAACTCTTTTATAAAGTTTTTTAGAGCACATCAATGTAAGAGCGAATTTCAGGAATTAAGAGAAATAAAATATAATAATAAAAATCAAGACTGTGAAATGGTATTGCTACTCTTTAGTAGTAATAATAACAATAACAATAACAATAACAATAATTTATATCATATAACATCCGAATCCAGGTAATTTTTTTAAGTACTTGATATAAATTAAATTGGCAAAGAAGACCCTTAGTACGCTAGGCATACGTGTATGTAAGCTTAGCGTATATAGGCGCATTGATCAGGCAGCTGCGAGCATGTACGTGGGGCGTACATGGACAAAAAGCTGAAACCCTAATTCTCGTTTTTGAGCCCTATTTAAGCTCATTTATGACCTTTGGACCTCATTCTTAACAGCCTCCACTGCATTTAAATGTCCCTAAAAACCCTATTTGCCATTAGAGGTGATCTTTGAGCTTAAAGTCACATTAATAGCCGTTTTTGGTGTGTTTCCAAGAAGAAGTTGTGAGCAAGCCTTGGACGTGGTTGAGCTTCAAGATCCTGAATCTACATCATCTTGAGAAGCTTTTGGAGGTAAAAGTTCATACCTTGTTGATCCTTTTGCTAGTTTGAGTTAGGGTTTGGTTATAAGTTCATTTTTGGCCCATGGATCCTTTTTTGTGAGTTTGGGCAACTCCAGAGGTTAGAAATGCTAAATCTTAGTCCCTTTGGCATGTTAGAAGCATAAAAATGCTATCTTGATGGTTGTTATGGCACCATGCATGGGCTTAGGTCGTTAAAGTGAGTCTTAATGGACAAAATGGGATGTTGGGCTCCCATAAGGCATGCAAAGGCATAAAGTTGCTAACTTTATGCCTTAGGACCCCTTAAATGACCAAGACATGGAATTTGACGAAGTGGCTGGATGTAATAAGCACTTAATGGCTAAATATGCTTAACAGCTTAGTATGTTGGGCGTACTAAGATGTATGATGCATGTACTGCCTGAAGATCAAGTACGCTAAGCGTACTGAGAATGTACGTTGCGTGTACGCCCAGTGGGCTGTTGGACATGTTTTGGACTTTTGGGCCTTAACTAGTTTTGGGCCTTGGCCTGTTTATAATAAGTGGGCTTAGTTTTCTGTTGTGGGCCTTGTGTGTCATGGTTTGGGCCTTTTATGCCAAGGGGCCCGTTATTATAGATGGACCGAATATGGTTAGGTCCATTATGGGATAGACGAAATAGGCCATAGTGTAACTTTCGATATTTTCTAAGGTATTTATTTAATATTGGTTATTTAATTATTAAGAGTCAAGCCTTGGACGTTTTCATTTGGGGCTTAGTGTGTGCAGTATGCGGGGCGTACCACCCTGTGTACGTTGGGCATACTAATGTGGACTGATTGCGAGTGCCATTCACGTACACGCTGCGTACAAAGGAGTACGCGCAGCGTACGTGTCCAGATCCCAAAACCCTAATATTTAGGGTTTGAGCACTATTTAAAGAACATTATGCCCTACAGATCTTCTTTATCAGCCTCCCTTTTGTCCCTTAACAGCCTCTATGAAACCCTAACCCCATTGTTGAGTGTTCTTGAGCTTGGAAGGTCTTTTGAGTGCATTTTGGTATGTTTTGTCTCATTTTCAAGGAAGAGAAGGTTGGAGTAAGGTGGTGGTTCAAGGAGAAGCTTGTAGATCCGAATTATTTGCTCCGATCCATTTCTAGCTTGTGCAATATATAAAGTATTGATCTTGATCTTTAGAAGCTTAGATCTCCATGTTTTAGCTTTTGGTCCCATAGATGAGCTCTTGTGGATTATTTTCGTTTCTGAAGCTTAGAGTTGCTACTCTTGGTGTTCTTTGGGTCCTAGAGTCATAAAGTTGCCACCTTTGAAGCTTTAATCCAACCATGCATGAGTAATGACCATTTTTATGGAAGTGGAATGTTATATTTTGAGTTTGGGCCTATTTGGGGCATGTAAAGCCACCAAGTTGTCAACTTTATGGGCTAAGATGTAACACCCCATTTAATCAATAAACAAATAAACTAATTAATAGATGTAATTTCCGGACAGAATTGTGAAGAATTTTAACAGTTGAGGAGTGTTTAGTAAATTACGGAGTTGATTGAGAAGAATCTTAGAAGCAAGGGTATGTTTGGTAATTATTAGGACTTATTATGAAAGAGAATTATGGAATCAAGGGAAAAAGGATAAATATTGGATTTAGTTTGTAAAGGATTTTAATGTCAAGTGCTAAAAGGGTAAAATTAGGACCCACTTTGAAAGAAAAGGGGAGGGGAGGGGCCAAAGGTGGCATTATGGAAGAAAGATTCAAGGGGTGTCGGGTATATAATATTACCCGCCACCCCTTTCTTCACATCCGGTCGCCGCCATCACCATAGAAGCCCTGTTCCAGCCGCCGCCTCCATTGTCGACGATGACAAACTCGACTACCGCCACTCCAAGCAATTGAGGTGCGAAACTGCAGCCTCCGTTTCTCCGACCTCCCTTCGCCATCATCTTCCCAACAGGCGTTATAGTCGCCGCCACTCCAAGCAATTGAGGTGTGATGCTGCAGCCTCTCCGACTACCACGTGCCACCGCAAGGGTGGTGGTGTTTAGATGTATTTCCGGTGCGAACTAGCGTATGTTGACGTTTTTCGGAGCAACAAACCAAAAGAAAGCATCGCCACCACAGTGTGGTGGTGGCTGACGACGCAACCTGCCGCTTTTCCAGGGTTCTGTCACCGCCATGTACGCCGCCAGGTGGTGGTTGTGTTGCTATTTCGAGCATAGTAGTGGGTGTGTATTATTTCAGTGATGTATGATTGGGTTTGTTGGCCGGATATATCAAGAAAGCAACCGCCACCAGTGTGAGATGGTGGCTTCCACCACGAGCCACCGCCGGCCACCACTAGGGTGGTTGTGTCTGTGTGTGTTAGAGTAGTTAGTGCGTGTGTTTATTTGTGGATTAAAAGCTTGTAATTGTAATTAGCAAATGAGTAATGAAAAGAACCATAACCACAACCGTAGGGTGGGCGCCGTGAGCCGCCATTGACCACCACTACCCGAGGTGGTAGTGGGTGGTTCCCCACTAGCAAAACCCTAATGTGCTTAAAGATTATTTGGGTGGAAACCCTAATTTCACTTGGCCTTATGTTGGGCCTTTCTGTTGGGCTTTGGTGTTTGAGCTTATAATGGGCCATCCAAGATCAATCATTGGACTGAAATATTTAGATGGGCTTTAGGGTAAGGCCCATATGAGGGTGTAGGCCCAATTTAGAAAATTGGGCCATAGATGGGCCATAGTTTGGGCCTTAATGGTTATATGATATTGGGCCATTAGAAATATCAAATGTTGGGACTGGACTAAGTAGTTGGGCCTTTAATTATGACCATGTAAAGGTTTGGGCCCAATTTGGAAAATTGGGCCATATGTTGGGCTTTGACTCATAGTTGACTGTTAAGCCTTTGGATTGGTCCTTGGGATTGGATCAAGCTAAGATTGGGGTAAAGCAGTCTTTTACCCCAAGCATGGACTTATGAGTATATGTGATGGAACCTTATTATTAATTGGGTGTTATTTTGATGTTGACAGATTCAGGAATCTGTTATCCATCAGCTAGGGTTTTGTCAGCGGGACTTCAGCAGTGTGAGGTGAGTTTTCCTTCAGTAGGAACGGGTCTAAGGCACCAATGTCGACTCGTTTAAGTAGTAGAGTATGTCGGGGTTTAGCCCGATGCATTTTATATGTTTCCGAACTTCGGTCCGATGTCAGGGCTGTCCCGAAAAGTAGTTAAGTATGCGTGATGTCTTTGTGATTCATGCATGTTATATGATATGTGTTAAGTGTTCCGGGCTTCGGTCCGATGTCGGGGCAAGCCCAATGTATGTTAGTTACATGTTATATGTTATGTGTTCCGGGGTAAGCCTGATGTTGGGGCAAGCCCGATGTATGTTAGATATTATACTATGTATTATGTGTTCCGGGGCAAGCACGATGCAGATTATGTGATTATGTTGTATGTTATATGTTCCGGGCTTCGGTCCGATGTCGGGCAAGCCCGATGCAGATTATGTGATTATGTTATGTGTTTATGATATATGTTATGTTGTGTATGTGTCGGGGTAAGCCCGACGCCGGGGTGAGCCCGATGCCCGATGCGGTCGAATGCCGGGGTGAGCCCGATGCCGGACAGGAGTCTGATGCCGGGTAAGCCGATGTCGGGATTCGTCTCGATGCAGCTGGGAGTAGTCCCAGAGTTATGTTATTTGTTATATGTGCTTGTATGGTATGTGGTGGTTTAGGGAGCTCACTAAGTTTCATGTTTACAGTTTCAGTTTTGGTTTCAAGTACTTCAGCTAGCAAAGGAGAGGGCTCGAGTTGATGGCATGGCACACACCACAGTTTATTAGCCTGGGAGCTTACTCTGATATTTTATATGAGACTGTTATATGTTGACAGATTTTATGAGATTTTGAGATACATGATTGATGATTTTATTTTATGGTGGCAATATTATGTTTGTTAAATGATTTTAAAAACGAAAATTTTGGCTTGTATTTTTGGGATGTTACAAGTTGGTATCAGAGCCTTGGTTTGAAGGATTCGGGCACACTTTCGGGCGTGTATGAACTCAAACTAAGGAATTGGTATAGAAATTTTCAAAAGGAAAATCAATTTTTGCAAAACAAAATAGTTTTAGAAAAAGGGAAAAGAATTTTTTTAGTAAGAAAAGAACTTTGAAAAGAGAAAAGGGTGTAGTGAATGCAATCAGTCGAGCTCAAGTGAGTACTCCCAAATTACCCATACAAGTTTATGCTATGTTTATGATTATCAACTTTATTTATACATCATGCTAGATTAGGACTAAGGATCTAGGAAGGATGCCTTATGTTCCTATTATGTGTTTCAACTTTTTGAGAACTGCATGCTAGTACAGATTAGTCAGGATGATAGCCTGAGTAGTATATGCTTGATTATGTATACTCAATGTCCGAATGCTGCTTGCTTTGTGCTTTTAGGAGTTCTAGTTGTCTTTCACTAACTAGTAAAAAAAATGTTAAGTTACATATTGCAAGGACTAAATAATTTCCAGAAGGTTAGGTCTAGCTCTATTTCGCAACTCTTGTTTGAGTCCAACCGTTGTAGGGTAGGATCTCTCATTCAAAGAATTATCTAGTCTGGGTAATATGTAATAGTATTTGCGAGTTAGTTAGGGGGAGGTAGTAGGACTTCTTATGCAACTGATGGCGGAGAGTGGGTTGGTGATTACCCTAGGGAAAACCTAGGAAGAGTTTAGTATGAGATCAGCAGTAGTAGTAGAAGGGACTTGGTGGAGTCGAGGCAGTTCTTGAGAAAAGTACGGATATATGTGGATGGTAGTATGGGCCCGTAGAAAGCAGAGCACCCGTACTCGAATCAAGGAAGGCTGAGATGAACCCATGGACCTTGTAGTGTGTGAGATCCCTCGAGTTATGATGAGTACTATGAAGATTGTGCTGGTATGTTTTCGAGTATAGTGACGTTACGTGATAGACCAGATGGCAGTTCTGGTGCCGACGAGGGATCATGCTCAGACTCTGGAGTTGGGCAGCTTGATGGTCATATGAGGGAGTTTATTCCATCTGAGGGTACACGCAATATCATTAACCAAACTCCTGTGATCTTCAATATGATCAAAAGAGGGTATTTTAGAGATTTGTGATGAGAGGCTGAGTGCATTCTACACAGAGATAGCAACCATGATAGGGACGCGTGCGTTTGTGATTTAGGAAGTTCAGAGCTTGTGAAGCTCTAGACTATCATGGGGCTAGGGACCCTATTGCTAGCACCAGGTGATTGGTAGATATCACCAATATTTTCGTACCGGCCATAGTCTGGAAAGGAGACAAGGACCGACTTGCCTCCTGCCTCCTGAAGGACAGGTCATGTGATTGATGGAAGAAGTTGGTAGAAGGTTGAGTGATGATGTGATCGATGCTATGTCATTGGATGACTTTTAGATCATACTCTGGACAGAGCGTGTCCAGGCCATTAAGGTGCAATAGTTGCCGCGAGAGTTGTTAGATCTCCACCAGACGACGGAGACTGTGGCAGAGATCACTTCCAAGTCTCGGGAGACAGCTTAGTTCGAACCACAGTAGGTTAGAAGAGGAGGAAATGAAGAAGGTAAGATATCAGGACATACTGCAGAATGATAGCAGAGAGATCGTGAGTTTCTCAGGGTGTGAGACCCTAAGTGATATGACTTCTAGAGCCCGAGAACGGTAAATTGACTTGGAGCACATTAGGAAGAGGGAACCATATCAGTTGCTTATACTAAAGGGTCTCGGAAGGAGAACCAAGATTTAGGATTAGCTTTCGAGAGACCAGCAGGACCAGATTCGGTGTAGCACTTGCGGGAAACTGCACAAGGGGGCCTTTCGTTCCAAGGGTTTGAGTAAGTGTGACTTTGGGTTATCCTCTGTCTATGTTTGAATTATACTTCCAAGAAATGGCATATGCCAATTGCATACCGAGAATTATTAGCGGATAGCAAAAGATCATTTCCCAAATTGCAGGATTGGGGGAGTACAACGTCATCTTGGTTTATTCCAAGACTGAGGAGCAGCACGAGGAGCACCTGAGGGAGGTGCTAGAGACTTTGAGGAGGGAGAGACTTTTTGCATGGTACTCCAAATGTGTGTACTGGTTGCGCGAGCTGCAATTTCTTGGGCACCTTGTCAATCAGGAGGGTATTCTAGTTGAACCGGCCAAGATAGAGGTCGTGATGCAGTGGGAGAATTTGAGGTCTCTAATTGAGATTCGGAGCTTCGTGGGTCTAGCGGGTTATTACCATAGATTTAGTCGGGACTTTTCCAAGATTGCAGTTCTTTTGACCCGACTGACCAAGAAGTCGGTGGCCTTTTGCTAGGGGCCTGAGCAACATACAACTTTCGAGACTCCCAGACGGTTAAGTGTTTCAGGAAGTTTAGTGCTTCAGACATTTTCAGTGTCTCAACCAGCAATGGCATTTTGGATAAGTTTCGCATCCTTGTCAGGAAGAAGACAGCCCAAGCGGCTGTATGGTTTGAGGATAGTGTGAGATGGAAGTTCGGGAAAAAACTTGCCAATAAGGAGATCGCGTTCCCGTAATATTTACCAGCAAGCCTTAGGGAATCAAGTTGGGGATTCCAGTCAGGACATGAGTTCAGTTGAGTGCGGGTCAAGCGCATGTTCGATCTAGTATGGAAGGTGTTGTAAATCTGTTGGTGTAGCCGTAGCATTCACTAGCAGCCAGATAGTGTTAGAGTGTTGTAAGTCTGCGGGTGTAGCTGTAGCATTCACTAGCAGCCATATAGTATTAGAGTGTTGTAAGTCTGTGGGTGTAGCTGTAGCATTCACTAGCAGCCAGATAGTGTTAAAGTGTTGTAATTCTACGGGTGTAGCCGTAACATTCACTAGCAGCCAGATAGTGTTAGAGTGTTGTAAGTCTGCGGGTGTAGCCGTAGCATTCACTAGGTTGGTAGATAGCGTGAGTGCTTTGTTAGGACTCGGAAATAACAGTAGTACCCACCAGTTCAGGTGTAGTAGTGAGGATATGGAAATCCACGATTTGGATTTCGGAATTACCAGATGGTTTAGATTTGGTTGAGCCGGTGATAAGACTGTAGGAGCGCCACTAGACTTATGGAATCACGGAAGCAATGGACCGAATCAGATTGCTTGTGATATCAAGCTACCATTAGTCAGGTAGCAGTCATTTTTAGCCTTGGATTTGGAGGATGCTAGCATCCGACGTATGGACTCGACCAGTTAGATCATAAACTTATTAAAGCCTCAGTGGCGTGATAACTAGTTCCAGAGGAGGATTTCGTTTTGAAGTCGTGTGAGGCGACTAAGTGGGAGTCTTTTGACGCCGTAGCCAGGCTAGAACCCGGTATTTCAGATGAATGATGGATGAATTGAGACCGGGAAAGTCTCGATAGATTTTGGGAAAGCAGTCATGTAGTAGCATGTTGTTTCAGGCAGTTTCAGTGATTGAGCAGTGTTAGTATTTGTGTAGGTTGCAAGCACGGGCAAAATAGCTGGTTGACTGGGAAGTGACAAGTCACTCACAGCGAGATTTGTTGAGCCTTGGCCAAGTATAAGTGATCTGTAGGGATATTGGGCATGTGATCCTATTTTATGGTGGGAGACTTCGAGCTATTAGAAATTGAGCAGCCAGTTAAGAGATAAGCAGGCTGGTTTCATCGATAATGATTCAGTATGAGTGGTCTGTCATGGAACCAGACCATCTCAAGACAACATATTTCAGACAAAGTAGATGTGGACTTGTTGCGAGGAATTCGTTCACCAGTAGAATTTAAGGCTTTGCAAAAATTGGTCATGGCTACCTTGAGAAGGCTAAGGTGTGCCCAGGATTGTGGTCAGGTTCCTTGAGTGGGTTGGCATGTAAGAATGATAACGGTTGATTTCGAGGACGAAATCTAATTTAAGTGAGGGAGAGTTGTAACACCCCGTTTAATCAATAAACAAATAAATTAATTAATAAATGTAATTCCCGGACTGAATTGTGAAGAATTTTGATAATTGATGGTTGTTTAGTAAATTACGGAGTTGATTGAGAAGAATCTTAGAAGCAGGGGTATGTTTGGTAATTATTAGGACTTATTATGAAAGAGAATTATGGAATCAAGGGAAAAAGGATAAATATTGGATTTAATTTGTAAAGGATTTCAATGTCAAGGGCTGAAAGGGTAAAATTAGAACCCACTTTGAAAGAAAAAAGGAGGGAAGGGGCCAAAGGTGGCATTATGGAAGAAAGATTCAAGGGGTGTCGGGTATATAATATTACCCTCAACCCTAACCCTAGGAGCATAGCAGTCACAACCTCATCTCCGATTGGTGCCACCCCTTTCTTCACATTCGGTCGCCGCCATCACCATAGAAGCCCTGTTCCAGCCGCCGCCTCCATTGATGACGATGACAAACTCGACTGCCGCTGCTACTTTTGTGGTATGAGGAAGCAACTCCCACCACTGGGTGCGAGCATCCCAGTCGCCATCACCATTGTTGCGTTTTTCCGATGGGTCGAGCCACCAAGCGTGGCAGCCTCTATCCCCGTACGAGAGCAGTCAATAGTGTGACTGTTGGGTCTACGTGCGTTGCCGTTTCTCCGACCTCCCTTCGCCATCTTCTGCCCAGCAGGCGTTATGATCGCCGCCACTCCAAGCAGTTAAGGTGTGATGATGTTGTCGCTCCGACTACCAGGTGCCACCGCAAGGGTGGTGGTGTTTAGATGTATTTCCGGTTTGAACTAGCCTATTTTGACGTTTTTTAAAGTAGCGAACCAAAAGAAAGCATCGCCACCACAGTGTGGTGGTGGCTGACGACGCAACCTGCCGCTGCCGCCTTTCCAGGGTTCTGTCGCCGCCATGTACGTGCCAGGTGGTGGTTGTGTTGCTATTCCGAGCATAATAGTGGGTGTGTATTATTTCAGTGATATATGATTGGGTTTGTTGGCCGGATGGATCAAGAAAAGTGGTCGCGCGCTTCCATTTCGCATGCATGGTCCTCCATGCCAACTTTTTAAGGGACCATTTATGCCAATAACTTCCAACTGTAGACGAGTTGGAGAGCCCCAACTCGACGAGTTGACGCTGCGAAATGAAAACCCTAATCTTCGGACATTTCACCCTATATAAAGAACATTAACTTCTAGGACTGGCCTCCTTGCCTAGAGAAAACCCTAGACTCGCCTTCCTCCTTGTTCATTGAGTTTTGTTAGTGTTCGAGTGATTGTTTGAAATCTTTGAATGAGGTTTTGAAGAGAGAAGTATCAAGCTTGGAGGAGTGAACTTGGATCCAGAAACTCTACATCAAGGGCTACATCTTTGAGGTATAAAGTCATAACCTTGACATGTAGCTTATTAGATCTCATCTTTTGAATTTTAAGCATGATTTTGGGATCTTGGGTTGAATTGTCCAAAAGAAAAAGATTCCAGGGGTTGTCAAGCTAGATCTGACCCCTCCATGGTATCCTGAGGCTTAAAGTTGCAAACTTTAATGGCCTCCATGTCCCTTTCATGCAATATGTTCATTAGAAAGCCCAATATGGACCCTAGAGAGTGTTAAAAGTATGCATGGGCGTAAAGATAGAAAATTTACAAGATTTCCCGCCTTTGGACATCAGATCTGTGTTTTGGGATGTTGAGATGAGAGTTTAAGGGCTTAATGGGTCAAGACCTTCCTTAAAGGAACTAGGGTTTGGGTTTAGAGCCTATTGGGTGAATCTTGGGGTAAAGTTGGAAACTTTACCCTTCTAGACATTTCTAGGAATGGAGATCTGAAGTTTGGAACCATTGGATTCGAGAAAAAGGGCTTAATGCATTAAGTGAGTTGACAGACTGAAGAACTCGACGAGTTCACAAGGGAACTCGGCGAGTTGGGTTAGGTTTACCTCGATTTTGTTGGAAAACGGAGGAACTCGACGAGTTATAGGAGAACTCGATGAGTTGGATCGCAATATCGTGATTCTGGCTTTGGGATGGACTCGACGAGTTACAGAGGTTACTAGACGAGTTAGGTCAACTCGGAGTGTTGACTTTGACCTTGACCAGGGTTGACTTCTAAGGGGTTTGAAGGGTTGAGTTTTATCTAAGGAATTGTTTATGATTAGGGAGGTGGCAGAGCTGACACTCGGAGTTTGGACCTACTTAGTTACAGTTTGCATTTGAGGTGAGTCTCTTCACCATACCAATGGGTCGAAGGCACTAAGGTCGGCCCATTATGTGTTATGTGGTATGCTAGTTGGTTATGTGGTAGGTAGTATGCTAGTTGTCTTGGTGATACTTGCATGGAAGACCTCGGGGGGGGGGGGGGGGGGGGGGTTCCCAAGGCAATTGGATATAAGACCATGTAGGGGTTCCCATGACATTCCAGGCTAAGACCATGTGGGGGTTCCCATGACAATTCCAGGCTAAGACCATGTGGGGGTTCCCATGGCAGTTAGTTAAGACCATGTGGGGGTTCCCATGGCAGTGGGCTAAAACCATGTGGAGGTTCCCATGACACCCGGTATAAGACCTTGGAGGGTTTCCAGGCATCCTTATATGTTTGTATGCATGGCTTGTATGGTTGATATGGTTTATGTGATTATGTGAATTGTGTGGGGTATGTTATGGGGAACGCACTAAGCATTACCTTACAGTTTGTTGGTTGTTTCAGGTACTTCAGGATCTAAGGACAAGAGCCTAGCGTGATGGCGCGGCATGCACTCTCTGGCGTTTTATTGGGGACACTCTGATATTTTGAATAATTTATCTGATGTTATGGATATTGAAAACAAATGTGATTGGAATTTTATGTTTTATGAAGATGATTCCATTATTTAAATGAAAATTTTTATTGGAAATTTTAGGCTGTTACAAGGCCAACATACCCAGGTGGGCTAGCGGTGTGATGTAGGCTAGTGGTGGATCAACAGAAAGTTGAGAGGGAGCAGTCCATGTGCACTATAGGCCTTGCGAGGCGGGCTAATCCAACTGTAGACTCGAGGGAAATCCAGTCTTATGTTTTGGGCCCGATATGCATGTATTGTATGTATATTGTGATGTGTGGTATTTTGGGGGAACTCGCTAAACTTTGGCTTACAGTTGTGGATTTAATGTGTTTCAGGTACCAATAGTGATCATAGGAAGGTGAAGGCATGATTGTACACATTCATTAGCAACCGTGGATATTTTGTGTCTACTATAATATTCTGATTTTGGCAAATGTATCTTGGAACAAATGGTCTTTTTTAAAAGGGATTTTATAAATGTGAAGTTTTACCTTTGAGGTCTAGTTCAACTGGAAGGAGACACGCCTCACTTTTCCCCTCCCAAGGGTTTCTGGGGGAATGATGTCGAGTTCTATCCGTGTCCAAAACAGTGAAACCCCTTAATAGGAAACTAGTTTGCTAAGGATGATGTTGTTATCTCTCCAGAGAGCGATTGAACCAAGGTTCGTTGGGTGTTACGGCATATTGTCCTATCGGATGTCATTGCCCGCTACACGGAACCACCCTTCAATATATATATATATATATATATATATATATATATATATATATATATATATATATATATATATATATATATATATATATATATATATATATATATATATATATATATATATATATATATATGAAAATTTTATTGTGAAAAATAAGACATTACAAACTTACAGTATATATGGTTTTCATTAAGAGGAAAAAGCACCATTATACCATCATGTGAGAGACATTTTCCTGGGTAAAATTTAAATCTAACGGAAATGGATGGAAGGACTATCAGTGTAAGTAATTACACCCTTTATATTAAAATGATGAGAAAAAACAAATTGAACTTGGAGTGCAATTGTGGAACAAACATAGGGAATTTTATACAATGGGATAGTACTTTTAAAAAATATTTACCATATTTTGGAATTTAATTACCAAAAGATAGTATGTACATTTGATTTTTATGATTATCTTTATTCTCAGCAGCACCCATTCAAACCACATCACAAAAACACTCCAAGCTCTTGCTCATCCATTTCCGACGACTGCATAATCTCATGCCACCTTCATCTCCCTCCTAAGAACCTTCCATTTTAAGGGAAATTTTTTCCTTTTCCAGCCAATCCAATATAATCCATAAAGTACCGGTGACATTACTTGAGAGCCATATATGGATTAATCTTGAAAATTAGTATGTACATTTGATTTAATATAAGCTTCATAACCTTTTACACCCAGATGAACAGAAGGAATGCATGTAAAATTCCGTTGTTGGCACCAGAAATCGTGTTTCATGGACTCATGGATGAAGATTATAATGTCTAGTAAATCATATCGACTCTTTAAAACCTAAAAATAATACAATTCCAGGTGAGACTAACTTCAGAAAACAAAGATATTGAATTGGATTCCGTTAAACATTGAATCCAACAAATGATTGTCAATGGAATAACATTACCAATAGATCTCTGATACTCCTACCAGGAAGTTCTAGGTTAAATCAGAGTTTTAAGGGATTTGAATGTACAAAAGCATCAAGGAATGGTACTGAGCAACTTGTTGTAGGGGAGGTCGATATGCAAAAGGCTTTCATTACACGCGACGGAATATCAAATAGGAATTCAGATCTTCAGAGGAGATATCGAGAAATTAAATTGGTGATCGTGAATGTGAGTAAAGAATTATAAGCAAACATCATGCAGATACATAAACTGTATAGTTGTAATTTTCAAAGTAAACCAATGAATTCTAGAGTTCAGGTGAAGTCGCAAAGAATTGAAGATTATAATAGATGCATATGGAGAAGGAAGCAAATGAGTGGAAAAGATGCTGCAATAACCGGTGAGGGAGGGAGAAATCGCTGGGCGAGGAAGAAGACACGTGTGAGGCCAGGCGGGTTGCTTTTTTTTTCTTATTTTAATAAATTTCAAAGCACCATTAATTTGGTAAATACTTTTTAAAAATACAATCTTTTGTAAAAAACTCCAAACATAGGGGACTAATGTAATTTAATGATGATACCTTGTAAATCGCCCAACATTCCCAGTTTCCCTCTGTTCTTGAAGACTTTGAATACGTGGATCCGACTCCGTTTCCTCAGTTTTAAATACTATCTAGTTAACTATGCTTGACATACTTGTACCAGGTGAAGTAAAAGTCGTACTCTACTATCATGTTTTCAAATTGCAAAAATCAAACCATAATACGTAAATTGACCCTACATTACAGCTTTTGGACGAATCTAACAGAGTACCTTCAGTTTTGTTATAACTGGTTATAGTGAAAATAAATATTAAAAATTTGTTTTGGTAATACATATTCAAATTTAATTATAACAAAACTAATGTAATTCTGACTGAAATTTTATTTCACCAGGATTTATGCAGTTAACGTCTCTTTTTGTAAAACAGACGTTTTTTTTAACATAAGGTGAAACGTGGAAGCTATTGATTAATATCTTAAAAACATCCAAAAGCTACTAAAAATCGAAGGCATTGATACTTTAAGAAACCCGCTGAACAGTAGAATGGGGTGATACGGAGGACCTCTATAAATGGTCATTTTGGTTTGTGAAGTATTTATATTTAAAAATGCAAAAGTCGAAATTGAAATGAATGTATAATACGAAGGACTATTAATGTAAATTTTATTAAATAGTAACGATTTGTGAATAACAACACTCTAAATTATCTCAGCGCATTTGTTCTTATGTTCTCTATTATCTGTTTGTGTCTCTGTTTTTATTGAGATTTTATATTTAATGTCACTTTTTATTTTTTATATAAAGACCCAAAGTAATATCATTACTATTTTCGTAAGTAGAAGAAGTAGATTTGTATTTGATTTCATTAGTCTGATTTTTGGCATTTATATCACATGGCCCAAAAAAGTATCACGAGATGGGAAAAGATATAGATAGTAAGACTTGCAAGTCTTTCAACGTCTAATTTGGGGCAATGTTTCTTCTTTCATGGAAATGGAAATTTCATACTGTATGATATGCCCCATACAAGCAGACCACCAATTTGAGTCACTCACTTGGAAGCCTTCATGTTCACACTTCACAGGGAGACTATATAAACCCTAGCCTCATGAATCTAAAAATCATCAGTTAAGTATTTAATTTACATTATGAATCCTTGTGTTTTTATAATGTTCTCGATTCTCTTGCTGACTACAACTACCAGCCAATTAGTACCGGTGGGAGGAGATGATATTGGAGGTGTTGATATGAAAAAGTGTTTGGATAAGGAGAGAGATGCCCTCCTTCTTTTCAAAGCTCCCCTTCAAGACCCTGATGGTCGTCTCTCTTCATGGACAGCTGAGGAACATGACTGCTGTAAATGGAGTGGAATCACCTGCAACAACCAAACAGGTCATGTCACAGAGCTTGATATGGGCTTCTATGGTCTTGGAGGTGAGATAAGCCATTCATTGCTTAACTTAACCTACTTGAATCATCTTCATCTTTCAGGAAATTCTTTCAATGGAACCATTCCCACCTTCATTGGTTCTATGACTGAATTGAGGTACCTTGACCTTTCCTTTAACTCTCTTTATGGAACCATTCCTCCAGAGTTTGGAAACCTCACCAACTTGCAAGACCTTGATCTTGATTCTGTTGGAAGGTGTAGAGTTGAAAACATAGAGTGGTTGTCTCATCTCTCTCATTTGGAGTGGCTAAGAATGGATGGGATTTCCCTAGCCAAACAAAATCACTGGGTAGATGTAATTCTGAGTCTCCCAAAACTAACACATTTATCTTTAGGTGGATGTGAGCTGTCACAGGTCGTGTATCCATATTCTTCTTCATTTCTCAACTCTTCTTCTTCTTCTTCTTCATCTATTGAGTTCCTTCATCTCGGAAACAACAGTCTGACCTCATCCATGTATCGCTGGTTGTTCCCCTTAACCAGCAATAACCTTAGGACTCTTGATCTCCTTGGCAACAGGTTAGATGGGATACCCAGATACCTTGGTAACCTCTGTAGTCTGGAAAGTTTGGACTTCTCTTACAACTCGGCTGCTGTCAAATTTCCTGATTTTCTCAACAACTTGTCTGGATGCACATCCCTTTCATTACAAAAGTTGGGCCTATCTGGTAATCAGTTAAATGGAAGTATAAGTGAGAAACTGTGGGAACTACCCAGGCTCCAAACTCTTTACCTTTCTTCTAATAATCTTACAGTTCCTTCCACATATCACTTGTCAAACATCTCTTATGTTGAGTATCTTTATCTGAGGTCTTGCAAGCTGCTAGGGCCTCGCTTCCCCAAATGGATTCAGACACTCAAAAATCTTATTGATCTTGATCTTTCCAATACTGGAATTTCAGACACAATTCCTTTGGGGTTTTGGGACATGTGGCCTTCTCAATTAAAATATCTGGATCTGTCTTCCAACAACATTAGCGGGAAACTACCAGATTTATTATCAAATTTTGCCCATGGTTCAACGATAGATTTGAGTTCCAACAGCTTTTGTGGTCCGATACCGAATGTTCCTTCCACTTTGTTTTCATTAAATCTTTCCAGAAACAAATTCTCTGGAGGAATCTCATTTATATGCCAAATTGTTGATGGGTTGTTAGAATTTCTTGACCTCTCTCATAACTCATTCATCGGACAACTCCCGGACTGTTTGTGGCATTTCAATCAACTAAAAGTTCTTAATCTCGGACACAACAATCTCTTTGGAAGTCTTCCTCCCTCTATTGGATCTTTGATACAACTCAAAGTGTTGTATTTGTACAAGAACAACTTCTCTGGAGAATTGCCTTTCTCTTTAAAAAATTGCACAAGTTTAATCTCTTTGAATTTGGGGGCCAATAAGTTTTCTGGTAATGTGCCTGTCTGGATTGGGGAAAACTTATCAAAGTTGTATGTTCTTATACTAAGATCAAACAAATTCTTTGGAACCATCCCTTTACAGTTATGTCAGTTACCTAATCTTCAAGTTTTGGACTTGTCAATGAACAATCTCCATGGAACCATCCCCTCATGTTTGAGTAATCTTACAAACATGGTTCAACAAGGAGGATTCTCACAAGATGTAGAATATTTTAGAAATGTAACTGATAATTTATTTGCATTTGAGATATATGCTGACCATGCGACGATTGAGTGGCAAGGACATGAATGTGAAATCTCTAGCACTCTGAAATTGGTGAAGAGCATCGACCTGTCAAGCAACAAATTAACAGGACAAATCCCATATCAAATTACCAACCTTCATGACTTGGTGTCCCTGTCCTTGTCAAATAACAATCTATTTGGAGAGATTCCGCAGAAGATTGGTAAGATGGAAAAGCTTTTGACTTTGGATTTATCCAGAAACAATTTTTCAGGGGGGATACCACCAGACATGTCTCAGATGAGTTTACTGAATTACCTAGACTTGTCATATAATAACTTGTCTGGAAGAATCCCATCTAGCACACAACTCCAGTCCTTTCCACCTTCAAGATACAGTGGAAACGCACGTCTATGTGGACCTCCCCTTACCAAAAAATGTCCAGGGGATGAAGAATCAGAAGCAACATCGGTGATTGGTAAAAGTGAGGGTGATGGGGAAGACACAGATGATGAACTCGAACTCTGGGGATGGTTTTATATTGGTGGGGGCATGGGTTTTGCTACTGGATTTTGGATAGCATGTGGGGCTTTACTTCTCAACCGCCAAGGGAGACGTGCATTTTTTCAATTTTATGACAGCTTCAAAGATTGGGTTTATGTCAAGGTGGTTGTGTTCGTTTCAAGTTTCCAAAAGAGTAGATAGGCGTAGTTTGTCGTTTAATTTTTTATTTTTGATTTCTTATTTTCCAGTATATAAAGTAATTTGGCAGTGGTTTTTAAATCTCCAATATCAATAAATTTGTCACTAAAACCGTGGGTTCCCAATATTTATTTTTGACTTCTAATATCCCGGTATATAATGTACAGTTTTGAAATTTTATAACAATAACGAACAGCCCATTTTGGCTTCCACACAACACGTGGCCAAACCTGTTCCTCTTGTACACCATTAAACACCTCTAGATCATCTATCTTAATACCTACATGAAGAAAAGAAACATAAGATTATGAGCAACTCACATTTTTGGTCACTTGAGTATAGCTTATTTTTTCAGTTTCGGTCACAATATTTGTCTCTTGCAAATTGGTCCATGTTTGAGGTTTTGGTAATGTTGTTGGTCTATGTTCTAAGTAAAATAAGTACATTTGCCAAAAATGAAGATCCGCTATTGATAAAGATTTTGAGCCCAATCCCTTAGTTAATAACACAACAAGCTTAAAATGTGAAAAGTCTATTAGAATAGGCTCAAGCTGAATGTAGGGGAGTGATGTCATGAGTTAGTTATTTTGTTGGAGGAATATTATTTAGGGATAGTAATCTCGTACACAACAATTTATATTTTAAAAAGATTGTACAATTTGTATATTGTACAACCCTTTAAAGTATGGCAAACAAATAGTTATTTACAGATCAACAGCAATTATTTAGTAGAGCATGACTCTGAGGTGCAAGTCATGATTTGATTTCCTAAAAAGATCATTAGGGATTGTAATCGGCCTTGTGGCTTAGATTACAATAACTTCTTGAAGTTTTTTGGTTTTTACAATTTGATTAAAAGTTCATCTTCCTGTCTTATCTATCCTCCATTTTTCCCGTTATTGTATAAGTATTTTTATCATTTATAATTGATTGGGAACAAAAAAAAAAGTCATTTTATTTGGAACAAAGACAAAATAAAACATTACAAAAACCTCAAATAAGAACCAAAATTGTACAAGAAATTTTCTAAGACCAAAATTAAAAAAATCAACTATACTCAGGAACCAAATTTGTAAATAACTCTTAGCATTTGTTAGAAAATTATTAAGTTGGTTTTGCTGACCTTTCTTAGAATCGAATCGGGCTATTAGATCGGTAAATTGTTATTTCTCAAGAAGTGGCACTGTGATATGGATTTCCCCCTTGGACCTATAAGTTTTATATAAAATAAGTATTTTAAATCTTGTTAAGATATTTTGTCATTAATAAAACTTTGTGGTATCTTTGAAATGTCATCTGTCATCTAACAAGTCAAAAGATTGTCATAATGGTAGAATTGTAAATTGATAAAATAAGGGACTAATCATTTTACTTATTGTAAATCCAACTTTTGCTGAAGGCATCGTACATCAAAACCTAGTAGAACACTTGAAAGAAGTTTTTTTTAATCCTTGTATGTGGAATCCAAAGAGATGATTCCTTGAGCAAAGAAGTTAGGTATAATTATTTTACATGGGACAAGGAGCAAATCGTATGGACCATTATTGTAGTTAATTCTTAAAGAAATTGTTGATAGTCTTAAACTTTTAAATAAAATGATTTAGAAGGTTGTAAGGATCTGAATACATTTTTATGAGCTATGAAAGAAGTTACTTGGCCTTAACAAACTCCTTTATAGCTCCACTAGTTTTTCAGAGCTCATCAATAAAATATAACAATAGAAATCAAAACCATGAAATGGCATTGCCACTCTTTAGCGACATTAACTGTCGCTGCTGTAGGAATTGCCTGAATAAATACACACACACACAAAAAAAAAAAAGAAAAAAAAAAAAGCCATATCAAATTTTTGTTGGGTTATAGTAATACCTTTAAAGAAATCATTTTGATGAACCTTGAATAGAAGTACATACGTATCTTAGAAAAACAGTTGAATACAACCCATCTCAAACAAGCATATCCTTCCGAACAAAGATAGTTCCTTAAAAGAATATGAGATATTATTTCAAATCAGCCCATCCAAAAATCAAAATGTTTATTATTATCATTAATATATATTAATATCATCCTTATTAGTATTAGTATTTTTGTTCATATTTTTATTACTTGTATTTGCATCATGTATTATCATCGTTAGCATTAACTACTCAATTTTAAAGGTAATAAAAACTGACACTACATAAAATAAAAACTAACACTACATAAAATAAACGGATTTGGTAAAAGATTTCAACCAGTTTTAATAAACTAAAATAAGTTGCCATGCATATTTTTACTCATAATATCTTCATATTTGTATTTTTTTACCTATATCAACAACTTTACTTTATTTTTACCCATAATAACCTTGGTTTAAAAAAGTGTGCAGCAGGCGCGATGCGCAGCTAAAAGTGCGTCAGCATGCTGTTGCGATGCGAAGTCCATGTTGCGAGGTGATGCGTGCGCATCCAAGCGCATCACGCTTCTGTGCATCCCGATGCATCCTGGACAGGCCCAATTTATTTGAAAATTTTATATAAAATCCAACTAAAAAAGCCCATGCATTGTTTAATTAAACTAATCGGCCCTACTTTTATGTACCCTAGATTATGAGATAACGTGTAGCCGTGTACAATACTCCTAACCCATACCCATGCATACGTTCTTCTTCTCTCTTTTCTCTTGCGACTGAATCTTCTTCTTCTCCCTTTCTTCTGTCTTTCTTTATCAGTGATCTGATCGACATCTTCTTAGATCATCACTCGTTAGTTCATCACTCACCTCTGTTTTATTCTACACTTCTACTCTTCTATAATGGATACTCGATCTAACATTGATCCGGCAAGAAGATATGTGTAACAGCCCGGAATCTCAGGTATTGTTAAATTATGTTTTTGGGGTGATTTAAGAGGGGACTCGGCGAGTTGGAGCCTAGACTCGCCGAGTAGGGTCGCAGACTTGGTCGCGGGTTCGCGACTGGACTCAACGAGTCCAGATATGGACTCGGCGAGTCTACGCTGTTTAGCAAAAACCCTAACCGTTCAGGTTTGGGACGTATAAAAAGGACTCATTGGCCGTCATTGTTCATTTTAGCCTTCTGAGAGGAACCCTAAATCGATTGTGTGCATCTGGAGCAAGGATTATAGGCCATTGTTGATTATAGAAGAGTGGTTGTGCAAGGAAGAGAAGGGATTGGCTAAAGGAGCAGAAAGGGAGTCACATTCTGAGGATTGGGGACACAGAGGATACATCACCCAGGTAAGAATTCAAGTATACTCTGCTATGTTGATGTGATTATGGAATTAGGGTTTATGGAACCCTTTTGTGAATAGATTGAATGTTACCCTAGTCCCCTAAACGATTGTAACCCTGTATTGGGACCTATGGAGGTCCAGAATGTCCCATGTCTGTGCATTTCGGGAATTGATGAAGGTTTTGGATTGGAATCCTTATGCCTTAGGTCAAAATGCAAATTATGAATCATATGGTGTATCATGAGCACTGAAATAAGGACTTTACGTGATGGATCAGCCTAGGAAGGCCAGACCTAGGAATGGTCGAAGCAGTTCTGACCTTAGGATGCAGTTTGAGCGGTTGCATGGCATGGACTCGCCGAGTCCGATGAAGATATGGTGCTTGAGGTTGATGATTATGATGATGATGATGAGTGATGGAAATGATATTAGGGTCTAGTAGTTTCATTTTGCACAATTAGACTATTAGTTATTTAGTTATTAATATTTGCTATTATGCAGTATGCACTACTTTTAGGGTCTGTTAGTTTCATTTTGCATTACTAATAGACTATTAGTTATTTAGTTATCAATATTTGCTACTATGCACTACTATTTATATATATTTATGGTGTTTTAGTATATTGGTAATCATGCATAACACATTATGTTTCACTAATGACTACTTGTGCGCCTCATCTACGTGATGCACGTGCATTCGCATTGCACATCACGCATCGCACTTCGGGACCCTTATCGCATCGGAGCGCATCTCGCTTTTTAAAACCAAGATAATAACAACACACTTACATTTCACTACCAATATGGTAAATGTACTTTGTTATACATTCCTATCATCCCTTAAAATTGTAACTATAATGGACAAACAAATTAAGCATGTCACTATTTTTGTAAAAGTGATGTAACTATGTTGATATTATGGAACTACATATTGCTATTATCAGTAAAAAAAATAAGTATTCAACTATTATGGGTAAAAAATGCAAGTACATTGTAATTATGGGTTAAAAAAATAAATACATTAACCATATCGGTAAAAAGAGTAAAGCAAGTTATTACTCCTGATTATTTACCCAATATTTATCTATTAACCATAATAACAAAGAAATGAAATTACAGACAATTTAAAAGATTACAATTGTTTACATTTTGATTTCATAGATCAACCAAACACACTCGATCAATTTCATTCATTTCAAACAAATATTCTACAAAACAACCACCCTCGCATATCATCAATAATTTATTTATTTTTTTGCTTAAATTTGTTATTTAAAGAGAAAACAGAAACATAATGTAACACAAGTGATAAAGAAAATTATGATCAAAAGTACAATACTTAATTTGAGATGCAATATGACTCTTATTATCAAGGCCTTGTATCAAACAGTTTAATCCACACTTCTCAAATCTCATGAATGATGATAAATAAATCCTCAAAAAAAAACAAAACTTTTTGTAACATTGCTGACCTGGCATTTAGCATCATTCTTCTTTCAGCAAAAGTGAAGTGCATGATAGAAGTGAAGACAACTCGTCTTCTGTTGCCAATCCAAAACCTTGCCAACGTATTCTACCAAATTTGTCCACCAAGAATATATAACTGTTGACCATTAATAAAAACAAGATTTTATTTAATGACATGTGATATTTTTTTATAAACCTAAGTTATAAGATACATGAAAATGAAGAAAAGATTGATACCCAGTTAGAAGGTTGAGTATTTTGAGCTCTTTTCTGAAGTAATAATGGTCACCAAAAGCATATGCTATTTCTCTCTTCAATAAACCATCACTTTCATGGCGTTTTGGCTTTTTTAACATGCGTAGTAATAGTGTCTTTATAGGGGCGAGAGATAAAAACCATGATTCAATGAAGGAGATCTGAAAACAAATATAAGAAGCTAAGATATGGAAGGTGTTAATTAAGTCCCAAAAAATGGAATTTAGAAGACATGCAACACCATTCATATGAAAGGACATATACTACTATTATAATCTAATATAATACCTCATATAATTGAACTTTCTCTGAGTCCCTAAAAGCTTCAACAAAAGGAAAACTCCAAGAATCAGTCATTGCCTGTAAAAAGATGGTGTTTCAGTTCTTATTCAGCTACCCAAATGGAAAAAACATCATGATATTATTTCTCATTGTGGTTCCTTTTACTAAATGAATGAGGAAGGCAATGGCATTAGAACCTGTGAAGTTGCACGGAATGAAAGACACATCAATGTTGCTTTTGGGGTATCAGTCTTCATTGATTCATTGATAGTTCCAAAATTAGTGATGGGTAGTTTGAAACGTTTTCCATTTGAGTAATTTACTTCTAGCTGAGGAAACTTCAAAGCTTCCATTGCTGGAATAATAATCTTATTTGCCATGGCAATCTGCAAATCATGATCAAAATCACGTTTATTCAAGTAAACAACTCATCTTTCTGCTTCAATAATCTATTACAACTTGTCTTACCTTACCACCATGTTGTTTGAGTTCAGCCATATCAGCAAAATATCCCCTATTCATTTCATCTTTACTGCCCTAAATCGCACAAATTTCAACAAAAATTCAACCACAGCTTACACGATAATCCACTGAAGAATCAACTACAGTTATGCAACAACAAATCGTCATACTTACAGCCGAGCACGCTCTTTCTCGATCGCGTCCTTATTTCCAAGCTGCATTCAAATTAGGCTTCGTTATGGATTACAACATGGTAACCCTAACAGTATAAGAAATCGAATGCACAGCAATTGCTGCTCAACAATACCAAAAATCAAGCTCATGTAGCACGATTACACGACTTCATAATGTCTAGGATCTGGTTTCAGCGAAAACTAAATTCAAATTAATTTACTTACCTGATAGAAATCGAGGAACCGATTGGAGGTGAAACGCGTGGGGATGTTTGCTGGTAAAAACATTTTATCTTCTTGTGTGAACAACAGCCGTGAACTGAGAGCAACCGCCGATCTCGAAGAAGTCAACTGCTTCAACTTCAACATCTTCCCTACAGCTCCGTCACCGGTGAGGTGTATGAATCAGTGTGTTGGGGAGAATGTATAATACGAGTAATCGGCGGAGGGTTTTGAGTCTTGCGGATTTCTAGCTGAAGGGTCGGGTCGGGTTCGCTTTGAAGTAGGATAAGCAAACTACCTAATATAATCGAATTGGACCGAACTAGAACCGGATATGCAAATGGATTTGGTTTGCGGTTGTTTGAGTTTTATTTTTCGGTTTTTGGTTTTCTTGATTCCGGGTCGGTCTGGTTCCAAACCAATCTCTTTCGAATACAAAGGAAACAAAATATAAAATCGAAACGAACCAGAATCGGAATCGTATAAAAAGTTTCGGTTAAATTTCCATTTTCAATTTCGGGTTGGTTAGGTCTGGTTATAGAACCGATCACATCTTGATACAAAGAAAATTAAATATACAACCGAACTAAATCGGAACCGAAAACATATGGAAAACGAATATGTAAATCGGTTCGGTTCTCAGTTCCTTGAATTTTTATTTTTCGGTTTTGAGTTGGTTCAGTCATGTTTTACGACCGAACTCATCTCAATACAAAGGAAGTTAAATATAGAACTGAACCGAACCTAAATCGGAACTATATAGGAATCGGATATTTAAATCAGTTTGGTTCTCGGTTCCTTGAATTTTCATTTCTCAATGTCGATTTTTTTTTATTCGTAACCAGAATCTGTCTCTAGATTAAATTTTGAAACAGTTGAATACTGACATAATATGGATAAATGACCTGCTTTTTTGACATTTGTTAAAATGAACACTAATAATCAAATTATCATTAATTTTGAAACATTCCAAATTTCAACCCAAACTTTTAATTTTTAAATAAAAAAACAATTATAAATCCATTTCTCAAAGCATATCAAAACCAACATTTGTTCCAAAACATGCCACAATATTTTCAAAATCATAGTAATAATAAAAATAGTGAAATCATATAAGTGGAAATCTCTAAAAACATATTCATGGATGTGATACAACCATGTCGCACCCTTCTCCTACTACCAGAACAACCTGAGAACACTGAAATTCAACGAGTAAACACACAGCTTGGTGAGTGCCCGAAGATACCACATACCTAAAAAAATATTATATTTTAACCATAATCATGTCTGCTATAAGCCCAACTATAGTCTTTCATGCTATAGTCCAACTATAGTCTTTTCTGCTATAGTCTAATTATAGTCTTTCATGATATAGTCCAACAATAGCCTTGTCCGCTATAGTCCACAACTATAGTCCAATTTTAGTCTTGCATGGTATAGTCTAATTGTAGTCTTGCATGTTACAGTCCAACTATAGTATTTCATACAAAAGTTACAAAGACAGTCTATCAAGCAAAGACATCTAATGTCTTACTCTTACATAGTATAGTGAAAAAACTCACATAAGTCTAGTAAGAAAAAATTCAATAACAGCCTCAACAACCATAAGAGTTAGTACCAATCACCTACCACTAATCAAAGACCAAACATCAATCTTGTAACATCCAAATTTCCAAACCAAATTTTTCGTTTTAAAATTCATATAAAAACATTGTTCATAGAAAGCATCTCAAGAAAATCGCAAGTGTCAAAACACACACACACACACAAAAAAAAAACGACAAAAAAATGTCAAATCAAAGGGTTTTATTTATGATAATTCAATGGGGTATGCAAAGCAATATCTCTATATGCACCCCCAAAATTTTCCTTTCTACCCTCTTTTTTCATATTTTTCTCCTTTTTGTAAATAATGATTGAGAGAAAAATGGGATATGAATAATAGTACAGAAAACAATAACATTTTTTTGTTATCTATTTAAAAAGTAATAATTTGAAGGGTTGAGTTATGAAAAATGGGATATCAATAATAGTACCCTTGTATATGTTGTATAAATGTGATCTTCTATTCATGTCCAAGAGTGATAGATAGGACTTCTTTGTTTGACTGATGTTGAGGTAATGGGATTCAACAAGCACCAAGAGCCAATGTGATCCCAAATAGTTTTGGCAAATTTGCAAGATACAAAAGGTGATCTGTAGATCCACGTAGTAGACAAAGTGTAGAGTTTATGTCCACTCCACGTTTTGAGAGTGCTATACATGTTGTGATATTATTAAGAGCAGCCCTCCAACCAAATCAGTTTTAATTTAATATTTAATGGTCACCTAATTGTTCCAATCAATAACATAAGAATCCATAATGCATCTTTTTAACTCTTATCGTTTTTCTCAATGAGTTGGATAAGAACTCACCCTGATATTTTGACCTTGAATTTCATCAACTTCAAGTGAACATCATAAAAAATTGACTCTTATCACTCATAAAAACTTGGAATCTACACAAAAATCACAATTATTTTTTGAATATGAACATCAAGTTACTTGTTTAGTTGCAAATACACATTTAACCTGTTATTCAAAAAAAATCAAAAGATGAGTTACACTGTTGACATGAATTTTACTTGTATAAAATTCCTTTCTAATGTTGGGAACTCAAGTATTACACCCACAAACACCTCACCATCTTCTCACTCAACTTCAACTACAAAAAACCCTCATTTCCAATAACACCAATACATATAATAATAAATAATATACAAACACAAACTTTCTTTATAAATAAATAAATAAAACAGATTATCAACCAGCAGCAGCCGTGGTACACAAAACGCATCGCATCCGGGACCCAGCCGAAGGGGTATCTTGGTCATTTTCATCGTCAATATAATCACCATTTTCATACGAGTCACTAGATTGTTTGTTGGTGGTAATAGAATTGGTGGAGTCAATGAGACAGTTTAAGTGGTAGGCATGACAACAAAAGAATACAATGACTGATGTCTGAATGGGTAAAGGCTCAAAACATATGCAACACCTTCCGTCTGCTCGTGTTTTTGACTTTGTCTCCATGGTTTTTAGGACGGGGGGTCGATCCATTGGATTGCTGTCCTGAGGGTTCGTGTTTGACCGGGTCCCGCTTTCTGCATCGGTTAGGTATATTGCACGTCTTGCTTCTTTGTAATATTTGACTAAAAGGTTGACTATATCCGCCTGTGAATTATAATCATGTTAATGAGAATGAGATAGATTATATTATGGAATAAGTTAGGAAATTGTAGTATAAAATAATACCTTGAGTATATCGTTACAACCATGTCTTAGAGATGTTTCAGTTCTGTAATCTGTGATGATTTTGACTAAACGGTCCCTCAGCCTGAAATTGAAATAAATAAATATTAAGAAACAAGAGATTGAGCTACCAAAAACACGAAGCAATGGTTATAGTTTAATACTAACCGAGGGATCTCCAAGCCATTGGGTACAATATTCACAATATAAAGAGGATCAAGATTACCAACAGTATGCTCTAACAAAACACCAACCTGCCAACCAAAAAAACATAATAAAAACATTTCTTCAAAAAGATTATTTAACTATGGTTAAAAAAAAACAAATTACTACCATTTCAGGTTTATCAAGACATTGTCTAATAAGTTCTTCCCATAGGTCATCATCATGCTGCATACTGACAAATTCTACAGCCTGTAAAAAATTATGTTAGAAAGAAAGCCATTTAAACCCATAAAGATAGAAACTTCTTTTTCTTTTTTCTTTTTTTTTTACCTCTTTTATGTCCCCTTGTTTGTCGATAATAACAGCAAGGGCTTGTTTTGCATTTCCCATTCTTCCAAGGATGAAAACTTGCTCGCTTAGTAGATTTTTCTTAAGACAAACTTCATATGCCTAATTCGAGAAGATGATGTCAGCATCAATAAATAAATAAATAAAAACCCTGAAAATTTATAAATTCAGAATCGATAATTTCACAAACCTTTTCAAGCATGTAATGTTGACTACTCCGAAGGAAAGGAAGCAGCATTTTTATATCATATTCCGCATAGAGCTCAACCTGTTTTTCAGGATGCATTTGACAATGAGTAACTTACAAATTTGGTCCCTCAGTTTAGCACAATTTTGCAGTTTTGGTCCCAAAAGGAATTAGTTTGCAATCTTGGTCCTTAATTTGAATTTACATACCTTGTTCCAATTAAATGACTATATCTCCCTTTATCCCATTTATTATAAACATTTGTCATTTATTAAGGTAAATTACATTTTTGGTCCCAGGGTATAGCAGATTTTTTCAATTTTGGTCCTTATTTGAGGTTTTTGTAACATTTTTGGTCCCTGATCCAAGTAAAATGACTACACTTTCGGGACCAAAATTGCAAAAAACAGTTATACTCTGGGACCAAAAATAGTCATTTTACTTAAAACAGCAACCAAAATTTTTACAAGAACCTCAATAAGGACCAAAATCACAAAAGAATACTTTTTTGGGACAACAAGTGTGAAATGACTATATTGCCCTTTATACCTGCATGTCATGAAAGTCTCTACCAGCATGAGGGTTGGCTTCAAATAGCGCATGTAAATACTCATGAAGAAAGTATCTGGAATCCACTTGTTTTTTTGCAGCAAGAAGTTGGGAAACAACTTCAGCAGGGGTAATTAAGTCCCTGTGCTGGATTAACATTGAAACTGTACGTTTATGATCAATCGACATTAGGTGGGCCACCTGTAAATAACACATGGCGGATTCACAAATGAGACTACCAAACAAAAGAACACAGAACAAGGGCAATTTTGTAATTAGCCATGACACAACACACCTTCTCAGGAATGGCATCGTGCAAGTTATGCTTCTCGATAAACTCAAACAGATCTGGCTTCATAAGCTGAAAAAAACAGAATTTGATAAATTAAGAAAGCAAATTAAAAGCCAAATTAAAGAAAGAATGGATAAGTGAGTGCTTACATCAGCATAAAGTGTAAAAGCTTTCTCATACTGCCCATCAATTTCATACAAAACCGCCAGTGCCTAAACAAAGTGGAAGATTAAGTATGTTTAATATAGCTCAAATAATGACACGTGGCGAAAAATTACTGGTGTTCACAGTTCACCTCTTTGAGTTCATTAGTCATGGATGAGGTGTTAAGTTGGGGCTCTATAGCTGCAATTATAGGAACTGCTGAGTATATTGCAGGTGGCCATGTTTTCACAGCAGATAGAAGATCTTTATGGGAAGATGGAATAGTTGCTAGAGCTACAAGAGCAACCTGCAATTTTTTTTATTTATAAAAAATAAACCATCAAAGTAATCAATAATTATTATTTAATATAAAGCTTACCTCATAAGCAGTATCACGAAGGACTGGATTCTCTGTTGGGATGTATGGGACTAACACAGGGAGTTGGCGTAGATGAGCAAAATGGAAAACCCATCTGTGAAAAGTTGGAAAACATTTTAATTTTTCTTTTTCCTTTTTTAGACTTCAGTTTCTAGAATATTCTAGAAGAAACATTTCCTACCTCTCCCATGCAGCTGCAGAACCTCGCAACACTTTGGGACATAAAGAAGCTGCTTCTGCATATTTCCTTTCTACAATTAAATGATCAAGATACCTCGACCCCACCTAATAAAATAGTT